>NC_133653.1:247158521-247458521 GCF_009905375.1 Apium graveolens | reverse complement strand
TCATACAGGTTAATTTTGTTCCAAATTTTTGTTCTAATCAACCATGTAAGTCTCTTTTCACCATACTAGAGTCATTTTGAACCTTAAAAGAGTCACATTCCACCATGTATACAACAATTAACATGTTAACATGATACACATCCAATTTGACATACTTTTACCACCTATTAATGCCACTTTAATACAAGTTAATTTTTTCCTACATTTTGGCTCTAATCAACCATGTAAGTCACTTTTCACCATATTAGGGTCACTTTGCACCCTATAAGAGTCACTTGCCACCATATATTGATACAATTAACATGTTAACATCATGTATATGCAATTAGACATCCTTTAACCACCTCTTGGTACCCCTTTCCTACAAGTCAATTTTGGGCCACATTTTGGCTCTAATCAATCATGTAAGTTACTACTCACCATATTAGAGTCACTTTGCACCTTATATGAGTCACTTTCCACAACCCATTTGTATAATTAACATGTTAACATCATATACATCCGATTTGACATCCTTTTACCACATCTTAATTCCACTTTCATACAGGTCAATTTTGTTCCACATTTTGGTTCTAATCAACCATGTAAGTCACTTTTCACCATATTAGAGTCACTTTGCACCCTATAAGAGTCACTTTCCACCATATATACAACAATTGATATGTTAACATCATATATATCTAATTTGATATCCTTTTACCACATATTAATGCCACTTTCATAAAGTTAATTTAGTTCCACATTTTGGATCAAATCAACCATGTAAGTCACTTTTCACCATATTAAAGTCACTCTGCACCCTATAAGAGTTACTTGCCACCATATATTGATACAATTAACATGTTAACATCATGTACATGTAATTAGACATCCTTTAACCACCTCTTGGTACTTCTTTCTTACAAGTCAATTTTGGGACACATTTTTGCTCTAATCAAACATGTAAGTGACTTCTCACAATATTAGAGTCACTTTGCACCTTATAAGAGTCACTTGCCATCATATATTGGTACAATTAACATGTTAACATCATGTACATGCAATTAAAAATCCATTTACCACCTTTTAGTGCCACATTCATACAAGTAAATTTTGGTCCTCATTTTGGTTCTAATTAACCATGTAAGTCACTTTTCACCATATTAGAGTCATTTTGCACCCTATATGAGTCACTTTCCACCAAATATTTGTACAATTAACATGTTAACATCATATACATCCGATTTGACATCCTCTTACCACTTCTTAATTCCACTTTTATACAGGTCAATTTTGTTCCACATTTTGGATCTAATCAACCATGTAAGTCTCTTTTCACCATATTAGAGTCATTTTGCACTCTATAAGAGTCATTTGCCACCATATATTGATACAATTAACATGTTAACATCATGTACATGCAATTAGACATCCTTTAACCACCACTTGGTACCCCTTTCCTACAAGTCAATTTTGGGCCACATTTTGGCTCTAATCAATCATGTAAGTTG
This sequence comes from Apium graveolens, assembly GCF_009905375.1. Classification (NCBI taxonomy): domain Eukaryota; kingdom Viridiplantae; phylum Streptophyta; class Magnoliopsida; order Apiales; family Apiaceae; genus Apium; species Apium graveolens. The sequence goes on along the minus strand of NC_133653.1, from coordinate 247,457,031 downwards.
CTTCTCACCATATTAGAGTCACTTTGCACCCTATATGAGTCACTTTCCACAACCTATTTGTATAATTAACATGTTAACATCATATACATCCAATTTGACACCGTTTTACAAGATCTTAATTCCAATTTTATATAGGTCAATTTTGTTCCACATTTTGGTTCTAATCAACCATGTAAATCACTTTTCACCATATTAGAGTCACTTTGCACCCTATAAGAGTCACTTTCCACAAAATATACAACAATTGATATGTTAACATCATATACATCTAATTTTACATCCTTTTACTAGCTATTAATGCCACTTTCATACAAGTTAATTTTGTTCCACATTTTGGCTCTAATCAACCATGTAAGTCACTTTTCACCATATTAGAGTCACTTTGCACTTTATAAGAGTCACTTGCCACCATATATTGATAAAATTAACATGTTAACATCATGTACATGCAATTAGACATTCTTTAACCACCTCTCGGTATCCCTTTCTTACAAGTCAAATTTGGGCCACATTTTGGCTCTAATCAAACATGTAATTGACTTCTCACAATATTAGAGTCACTTTCCACCTTATAAGAGTCAGTTGCCATCATATATTGATACAATTAATATGTTAACATCATGTACATGCAATTAGAAATCCTTTTACCACCTTTTAGTGCCACATTCATACAAGTAAATTTTGGTCCACATTTTGGTTCTAATTAACCATGTAAGTCACTTTTCACCATATTAGAGTCATTTTGCACTCTATATGTGTCACTTTCCACCAAATATTTGTAAAATTTACATGTTAACATCATATACATCCGATTTGACATCCTTTTACCACATCTTAATTCCACTTTCATACACGTCAATTTTGTTCCACATTTTGGTTCTAATCAACCATTTAGCCACTTTTCACCATATTAGAGTCACTTTGCACCCTATAAGAGTCACTTTCCACCATATATACAACAATTGATATGTTAACATCATATACATCTAATTTGATATCCTTTTACCACATATTAATGCCACTTTCATAAAGTTAATTTAGTTCCACATTTTGGATCAAATCAACCATGTAAGTCACTTTTCACCATATTAGAGTCACTTTGCACCCTATAAGAGTCACTTGCCACCACATATTGATACAATTAACATGTTAACATCATGTACATGTAATTAGACATCCTTTAGCCACCTCTTGGTAGCCCTTCCTTACAAGTCAATTTTGGGCCCCATTTTGGCTATAATATAACATGTAAGTGACTTCTCACAATATTAGAGTCACTTTGCACCTTATAAGAGTCACTTGCCATCATATATTGGTACAATTAACATGTTAACATCATGTACATGCAATTAGAAATCCTTTTACCACCTTTTAGTGCCACATATATTAGTACAATTAACATGTTAATATCATGTACATGCAATTAGAAATCCTTTTACCACCTCTTAGTGCCACATTCATACAAGTCAATTTTGGTCCACATTTTGGTTATAATTAACCATATAAGTCACTTTTCACCATATTAGAGTCATTTTGCACCCTATATGAATCACTTTCAACCAAATATTTGTACAATTAACATGTTAACATCATATACATCCGATTTGACATCCTTTTACCACCTCTTAATTCCACTTTCATACAGGTTAATTTTGTTCCAAATTTTTGTTCTAATCAACCATGTAAGTCTCTTTTCACCATACTAGAGTCATTTTGAACCTTAAAAGAGTCCCATTCCACCATGTATACAACAATTAACATGTGAACATCATATACATCCAATTTGACATACTTTTACCACCTATTAATGCCACTTTAATACAAGTTATTTTTTTCCCACATTTTGGATCTAATCAACCATGTAAGTCACTTTTCACCATATTAGGGTCACTTTGCACCCTATAGGACTCACTTGCCACCATATATTGATACAATTAATATGTTAACATCATGTATATGCAATTAGACATCCTTTAACCACCTCTTGGTACCCCTTTCCTACAAGTCAATTTTGGGCCACACTTTGGCTGTAATCAATCATGTAAGTTACTTCTCACCATATTAGAGTCACTTTGCACCCTATATGAGTCATTTTCCACAACCCATTTGTATAATTAACATGTTAACATCATATACATCCGGTTTGACATCCTTTTACCACATCTTAATTCCACTTTCATACAGGTCAATTTTGTTCCACATTTTGGTTCTAATCAACCATGTAAGTCACTTTTCACCATATTAGAGTCACTTTGCACCCTATAACAGTCACTTTCCACCATATATACAACAATTGATATGTTAACATCATATACATCTAATTTGATATCTTTTTACCACATATTAATGCCACTTTCATAAAGTTAATTTAGTTCCACATTTTGGATCAAATCAACCATGTAAGTCACTTTTCACCATATTAGAGTCACTTTGCACCCTATAAGAGTCACTTGCCACCATATATTGATAAATTAACATGTTAACATCATGTACATGCAATTAGACATTCTTTAACCACCTCTTGGCACCCCTTTCTTACAAGTCAATTTTGGGCCACATTTTGGCTCTAATCAAACATGTAATTGACTTCTCACAATATTAGAGTCACTTTCCACCTTATAAGAGTCACTTGCCATCATATATTGATACAATTAATATGTTAACATCATGTACATGCAATTAGAAATCCTTTTACCACATTTTAGTGCCACATTCATACAAGTAAATTTTGGTCCACATTTTGGTTCTAATCAACCATGTAAGTCACTTTTCACCATATTAAAGTCATTTTGCACTCTATATGAGTCACTTTCCACCAAATATTTGTAAAATTAACATGTTAACATCATATACATCCGATTTGACATCCTTTTACCACATCTTAATTCCACTTTCAAACAGGTCAATTTTGTTCCACATTTTGGTTCTAATCAACCATGTAAGTCACTTTTCACCATATTAGAGTCACTTTGCACCCTATAAGAGTCACTTTCCACCATATATACAACAATTGATATGTTAACATCATATACATCTAATTTGACATCCTTTTACCAGCTTTTAATGCCACTTTCATACAAGTTAATTTTGTTCCACATTTTGGCTCTAATCAACCATGTAAGTCACTTTTCACCATATTAGAGTGACTTTGCACCTTATGAGTCACTTGCCACCATATATTGATACAATTAACATGTTAACATCATGTACATGCAATTAGACATCCTTTAACTACCTCTTGGTACCCCTTTCTTACAAGTCAATTTTTGGCTACATTTTGGCTCTAAACAAATATGTAAGTGACTTCTCACAATATTAGAGTCACTTTGCACCTTATAAGAGTCACTTGCCATCATATATTAGTACAATTAACATGTTAATATCATGTACATGCAATTATAAATCCTTTTACCACCTCTTAGTGCCACATTCATACAAGTCAATTTTGGTCCACATTTTGGTTATAATTAACCATGTAAGTCACTTTTCACCATATTAGAGTCATTTTGCACCCTATATGAGTCACTTTCCACCAAATATTTGTATAATTAACATGTTAACATCATATACATCTGATTTGACATCCTTTTACCACCTCTTAATTCCACTTTCATACAGGTTAATTTTGTTCCAAATTTTTGTTCTACTCAACCATGTAAGCCTCTTTTCACTGTACTAGAGTCATTTTGAACCTTAAAAGAGTCACATTCCACCATGTATACAACAATTAACATGTGAACATCATATACATCAAATTTGTCATATTTTTACCACCCATTAATGCCACTTTAATATTTTTTCCCACATTTTGGCTCAAATCAACCATGTAAGTCACTTTTCACCATATTAGAGTCACTTTGCACCCTATAAGAGTCACTTGCCACCATATATTGATACAATTAACATGTTAACATCATGTACATGCAATTAGACATCCTTTAACCACCTCTTGGTACCCCTTTCCTACAAGTCAATTTTGGGCCACATTTTGGCTCTAATCAATCATGTAAGTTACTTCTCACCATATTAGAGTCACTTTGCACCCTATATGAGTCACTTTCCACAACCCATTTGTATAATTAACATGTTAACATCATATACATCCATTTTGACACCGTTTTACCACATCTTAATTCCACTTTCATACAGGTCAATTTTGTTCCACATTTTGGTTCTAATCAACCATGTAAGTCACTTTTCACTATATTAGAGTCACTTTTTACCCTATAAGAGTCACTTTCCACCATATATACAACAATTGATATGTTAACATCATATACATCTAATTTTACATCCTTTTACCAGTTATTAATGCCACTTTCATACAAGTTAATTTTGTTCCACATATTGGCTCTAATCAATCATGTAAGTCACTTTTCACCATATTAGAGTCACTTTGCACTTTATAAGTCACTTGCCACCATATATTGCTAAAATTAACATGTTAGCATCATGTACATGCAATTAGACATTCATTAACCACCTCTTGGTATCCCTTTCTTACAAGTCAATTTTGGGCCATATTTTGGCTCTAATCAAACATGGAATTGACTTCTCACAATATTAGAGTCAGTTTCCACCTTATAAGAGTCACTTGCCATCATATATTGGTACAATTACCATGTTAACATCATGTACATGCAATTAGAAATCCTTTTACAACCTTTTAGTGCTACATTCATACAAGTAAATTTTGGTCCATATTTTGGTTCTAATCAACCATGTAAGTCACTTTTCACCATATTAGAGTCATTTTGCACTCTATATGAGTCGCTTTCCACCAAATATTTGTAAAATTAACATGTTAATATCATATACATCCGATTTGACATCCTTTTACCACATCTTAATTCCACTTTCATACAGGTCAATTTTGTTCCACATTTTGGTTCTAATCAACCATGTAAGTCACTTTTCACCATTTTAGAGTCACTTTGCACCTTATAAGAGTCACTTTCCACCATATATACAACAATTGATATGTTAACATCATATACATCTAATTTGACATCCTTATACCATCTATTAATGCCACTTTCATACAAGTTAATGTTGTTCCACATTTTGGCTTTAATCAACCATGTAAGTCACTTTTCACCATATTAGAGTCACTTTGCACCTTATAAGAGTCACTTGCCACCATATATTGATAAAATTAATTATATACATTCAATTAAACATCCTTTAACTATCTCTTGGTACCCCTTTTATACAAGTCAATTGTTGGCTACATTTTTGGCTCTAATCAAATATGTAAGTGACTTCTCAAAATATTAGAGTCACTTTGCACCTTATAAGAGTCACTTGACATCATATATTAGTACAATTAACATGTTAATATCATGTACATGCAATTAGAAATCCTTTTACGACCTCTTAATGCCACATTCATACAAGTCAATTTTGGTCCACATTTTGGTTATAATTAACCATGTAAGTCACTTTTCACCATATTAGAGTCATTTTGCACCCTATATGAGTCACTTTCCACCAAATATTTGTACAATTAACATGTTAACATCATATACATCCGATTTGCATCCTTTTACTACCTCTTAGTTCCACTTTAATACAGGTTAATTTTGTTCCAAATTTTTGTTCTAATCAACCATGTAAGTCTTTTTTCACCATACTAGAGTCATTTTGGACCTTATAAGAGTCACATTCCACCATGTATACAACAATTAACATGTTAACATCATATACATCCAATTTGACATACTTTTACCACCTATTAATGCCACTTTCATACAAGTTTATTTTTTCCCACATTTTGGCTCTAATCAACCATGTAAGTCACTTTTCACCATATTAGAGTCACTTTGCACCCTATAAGAGTCACTTGCCACCATATATTGATACAATTAACATGTTAACATCACGTACATGCAATTAGACATCCTTTAACCACCTCTTGGTACCCCTTTCCTACAAGTCAATTTTGGGCCATATTTTGGCTCTAATCAATCATGTAAGTTACTTCTCACCATATTAGAGTCACTTTGCACCCTATATGAGTCACATTCCACAACCTATTTGTATAATTAACATGTTAACATCATAGACATCCAATTTGACATCCTTTTACCACATCTTAATTCCACTTTCATACAGGTCAATTTTGTTCCACATTTTGGTTCTAATCAACCATGTAAGTCACTTTTCACCATAATAGAGTCACTTTGCACCCTATAAGACTCACTTTTCACCATATATACAACAATTGATATGTTAACATCATATACATCTAATTTGATATCCTTTTACCACATATTAATGCCACTTTCATAAAGTTAATTTAGTTCCACAGTTTGAATCAAATCTACCATGTAAGTCACTTTTCACCATATTAGAGTCACTTTGCACCCTATAAGAGTCACTTTCCACCATATATTGATACAATTAACATGTTAACATCATGTACATGTAATTAGACATCCTTTAACCACCTCTTGGTACCCCTTTCTTACAAGTCAATTTTGGGCCACATTTTGGCTCTAATCAAACATGTAAGTGACTTCTCACAATATTAGAGTCACTTTGCACCTTATAAGAGTAACTTGCCATCATATATTGGTACAATTAACATGTTAACATCATGTACATGCAATTAGAAATCCTTTTACCACCTTTTAGAGCCACATTCATACAAGTAAATTTTGGTCCATATTTTGGTTCTAATTAACCATGTAAGTCATTTTTCACCATATTAGAGTCATTTTGCACCCTATATGAGTCACTTTCCACCAAATATTTGTACAATTAACATGTTAACATCATATACATCCGATTTGACATCCTTTTACCCCCTCTTAATTCAACTTTCATACAGGTCAATTTTGTTCCACATTTTGGTTTAATCAACCATGTAAGTCTCTTTTCACCATATTAGAGTCATTTTGCACCCTATAAGAGTCACTTCCCACCATATATTGATACAATTAACATGTTAACATCATGTACGTGCAGTTAGACATCCTTTAAGCACCTCTTGGTACCCCTTTTCTACAAGTCAATTTTGGGCCACATTTTGGCTCTAATCAATCATGTAAGTTACTTCTCACCATATTAGAGTCACTTTGCACCTTATATGAGTCACTTTTCACAACCTATTTGTATAAATAACATGTTAACATCATATACATCCAATTTGACACCATTTTACCACATCTTAATTCCACTTTCATACAGGTCAATTTTGTTCCACATTTTGGTTCTAATCAACCATGTAAGTCACTTTTCACCATATTAGAGTCACTTTGCACCCTATAAGAGTCACTTTCCACCATATATACAACAATTGATATGTTAACATCATATACATCTAATTTTACATCCTTTTACCAGCTATTAATGCCACTTTCATACAAGTTAATTTTGTTCCACATATTGGCTCTAATCAATCATGTAAGTCACTTTTCACCATATTAGAGTCACTTTGCACTTTATAAGTCACTTGCCACCATATATTGCTAAAATTAACATGTTAACATCATGTACATGCAATTAGACATTCATTAACCACCTCTTGGTACCCCTTTCTTACAAGTCAATTTTGGGCCACATTTTGGCTCTAATCAAACATGTAATTGACTTCTCAGAATATTAGAGTCACTTTCCACCTTATAAGAGTCACTTGCCATCATATATTGGTACAATTAACATGTTAACATCATGTACATGCAATTAGAAATCCTTTTACCACCTTTCAGTGCCACATTCATACAAGTAAAATTTGGTCCACATTTTGGTTCTAATCAACCATGTAAGTCACTTTTCACCATATTAGAGTTGTAAGTCATATGTCATAGCCTATTTGTATATTCGAGGATTCAACTCAACTCAAATAAGAATGTAATAAGTAAATAGTGGATCGACCGTCAGAGAGATCTCGCAAAGTAATATCTGTCAAAGGATTCAGAAACAAGGTTCATCTACAGACTTGAGGAGTTAATTCACTGGAAGAAGTTCAAGAAGTTGATCATGCCTCAGTGATATAAATCAAGATCGTGGATTTAATCAAGTGACAGAGATCTCGTCAGAGTATCATTAATTACAAGGATTTAATTTGAAGAAAATCAAAGTGTCAAAGTCAAGACATGAAGAAACATCACGGAAGTTAGTCACTCATGAACCAGACAGTACATCGAGTGTCAACATTGAAGTGGTGGAATTGATTCATAATTTTCAGTGATTTTCAGAAGATCTGCAGAAGGATGGGTGCTGTTGAAGACTAGAATTAATTCTCTATTAATTAATTAAGTCATCTAATTTAATTAAGAAAATAAATTATATCTGCGAAGAATAATTTATTTATTAATTGAATTAATTGATTTATTAATTCTGAATTAATTTTAGGAATTTTCAGAATTTAAATTGGATTAAAATCTGCATTAAATCAACAAGACAATTGAAAATGAACTAGCATGACAATCAGGATTGTCATACCGATTGTCATGCTAGGCCATTTTCAATAGTCTCACCGAAAGTTACACTAGGAGAAGGATTGTCTTGCTAGTTCGTTCTGATTGTCATGCTAGTTCATTCAGATTGTCATGCTAGTTCATTCAGATTGTCTTGCTAGTTCAATCCATTGTCCTACCGAAAGTCTTGCCAGCTATAGGATTGTCATGCCAATTCAATTCTATTCGGCTGTTGATTAAAAAGAAGCAGAGAAGCAGCATCTCAATCATCCAGAACACAGAAGTCAAGAACAAAGCAGAAAAGAAAAACAAGAAGAAATATTTCATCTTTTCATCTGCATACTTCAAGATTAAATTTCTAGATTGTAAAGTTAAATCCAATCCACTAGAAATTTTTATCTTGCTCTTGTGTAACAATCTAGCGGATTAAAATCCCTAAAACTTAATCTCAAATCGCGTTTAGCATTTGATTCTAATTATTGCAAAAATAGAAAAAGTTCATGTCGAATTTATTCTAAATTTGTGATAATTAATTTGAGATTAATTCCTTGTAATCGATACAGTTGTTGTAACACCTTTCAAGTTTAATAATATTCTTATTTAACTTGAATTTTGTTTCATATTTTTTATTCCGCATTTAATTCGATTATTCGGTACTGTTTGTATTCAACCCCCCTTCTACAAACACATTGGGACCTAACAATTGGTATCAGAGCCTTCTGATTAACGAACAAATCAAGATCCTAGACTTTTGTGATTTTTCAACTCCTTGAATTTTTATTTATTCAAAAATTCATAATGACTTCACATAAAGTTGGAACCGTTAAAATTCCACAATTTGATAAAGAGAATTATATCATGTGGAAGAAGAAGATGCTATTATTTTTACAAGTTGCAAATCCCAAATATTCAAACTTGTTAAAGAAGGGTATAAAAACTCCGATGGTTATTGAACCAGAGGTAATAATAGATGGTGTGGTGACTACTAAAGCTAGAACCTATCCAAAAGAGCCCGAAGATTTTACTCCTGCTGAGAAGGAAGAAACCTCCTTGGATGCCAGCCTTCAATTAATATTAATTGATTCCCTTGATCCCTTGATGAACAGACATGTGATGAACTGTAAAAATTCTAAACACATGTGGGAAACTATTGAGGTAATTAATGAAGGCACAGAGGAAGTTAGGGAGAACAAGTTGGAAATCCTAACCTCTGAATATGAACATTTCAAATCAAATCCAGGAGAAGGAATTACTGAAGTGTTTGAGAGGTACAATGCGTTGATCAACAACCTGAACATCAATGGAAAGTATTATTCAATCAGGGAGGTCAACAAAAAGTTCCTTTTAACACTGCCAGCTCATCTTGAACATAGAATCACTGCCATTAGAGAAGCTAGAGATCTGAGTGAGATTTCTTTGGACAGGCTCTATGGAGTGTTAAAAACCTATGAGTTGGAGCAGATTCAACAGAAGGAAGTCTACAGGAATGATAGAATGGTCAGCACATCTACTGCACTTATAGCTGAAGGTCAACAACAACAACAATCTCAACAGTTAGAAAGAATGGTACAGTTTTCCAAGGGTGAGGAAAATGAGTTAGTAGCAGAATATGATCCTCCTACTACAAATCAATCAAGTGATGATTTTTATTCCTTGGAAGAGCTGGAGCAATTGGAAGATGAGTCAATGGCCCAAATTGTCAAGAGATTCTCCCATGTCAGATTCAAGAGGAATCCCAAGCTTAAGTACAAGTCCAACTACAACAAATTCCAGAAAGGTGGATCTTCATCCTCTAACACCAGCAGTGGTGGATACAAAACAGGGATGGTTGATCGGAGCACCATTAGATGCTATAACTGCAATGAGTTAGGACACTTTGCCACAGAATGTAGGAAGCCAAAGCAAGTAAGAAAGAACTCTGAAAGGGCTTATCTGGCAAAGGGAAGAAGCTGGGATGATACTGACAGTGAAGATGAAGATGAAGGAAATCTTGCTCTTATGGCTATTGATGGAAAAGCTTCATCGTCAAGAATAGAGGTAAAACTTTCTGATGCTGAAATGGTTTATCATCTAAGAGGTAACTTAGATTGTGCACGTCATGATAATGAACTGTTAAGTTTACAGATCACAGACCTTGAGAAAGAGGTCAATGAATTAAGACTTGTGCACATTAATCAAGACAAATTAAAAGAACAGGTATCTTTTCTAGAGAATAGAGTTGACTGTTATAGAAAACTCGAAACTATTCTCAAAGACAAGATCACCGGTCTTGAGACTAAGGTTAGAGCCTACTTCAATTCTTGTTCGAAGGCTAAAGAGTTCTACAGTAAGCAAGCTGTTAATCAAACATCTGGAATAGGTTATGATTACAATGCTGCTATTGGAGAATTAGGCATAAACTCCCCTCCTCATGTCTGTGCTAAAGGGAGGGAAGTACCACATGTGCTTAAGGGTGTTGATGAACCCCTCTATAAAGCATCAATTGCTGAACCATTTGATGCGACCTCTTCTGTTATTCAAGAAGAAATACGTGCTGAAGATCTTGCTAATGAGAAGGTTGTTTCCAAGTCAAGTGTGTCGAAAGTTCCAGTCAAAGTTGTGAAAGCAACTGAGACTAACTCAGACACACATGAGTTGGATAACAAAAATGCCATGTCTACAATGCATAAATTGCCTGCTGTTAATCACTCTCATAAAGCATGTGGTGTTTCTAATTGTATGTCTTGTGCTTTTAATATGATGTATGCTTATTTTAATGGTAAGCATGTGTCTAATGATAAGACTACTCCTCGTCAGCATGTGAATAACAAGAAACATGATAGGTGTAAGACTGCTAGTCCTTCTAAGGCTAGAAAGGAGACATTTGTGCCTAAGCTTAAACAGAAATTTGTTAAGGCTGTTTACAAGGTCAAATGTTCAGTCATTGAGGATGTTGAGACCATTAAAATTAAAAATGTTGTTTTGCCTGACAAAGGACAATTCTACAAGTGTGCCGGGCCCAACCAAGTTTGGGTTCCGAAGAAGGTCTAATCCATTTGTAGTGCAGGGCATTAAACAGGTGTAACCGGTAGTGTGGATTCTTGACAGTGGATCATCAAGACATATGACCGGAGATAGAGCCCTACTATAAAATGTGGTTGAGAAAGCTGGCCCCCTGGTTACCTTTGGAGATAACAGCAAAGGTTTATTTGAGGGATATGGCTGTTTGCAAGCTGGGAATGTTATCATTGTAATTTTGTATATTGTGCTAGGTTATTATCAGGAAGCAGTATCTAACATATAGCACCAGTGACGAGACTTGAGAATATTACGACATATCAAGCACCTGCTGCACATTACACTTGGAATTGTACTCTAGTAAGATGTGTACAAGTGTACTCCTGGTTGGTAAGTCAAAAGAGGAAGTCAGTGCACCACAGTTCATGAACTTTGCAGTTGCAGATCTATTGGACTATGCAATCTCTTCTTCACAATCTCACTTCAGGTTGGTATGAACTAGTATACTGCTCAAGCAATTGTCAAGGACATGGTATGGCACTCTAACTGCAGTTACAATTTTATATGAATAAGTAGAGTCGTCATATTTATAACTATCTTATCACTAAGCACAATCATATTGTTTTATATGTGCAGTGGTATATTGTTTATGCAACATAATAATTAGTATCTAAAGTACTTGACAAGTATCGGTCAATGACATCTTGTTAACATTATGTTGCAGATATTTGTAAGCTTTTGACATGAATGAGAATTACTTAGACTTTACCCTAAGTGATCAATGTTTTATCAAAAACTCATTCATATTGAAAAACAAAATCAAACTTCTTTCTACATTATTTTCTCTCTATTACCATATATTCTGTGTTACAGGTTCAGTCTCCAATGACTTTCTTTCATTGAAAGTCATGAGGTTGAAAACCCACAATGTCTATCCCAGACTGTAAAGACAAACACAAAAACAGAACCAACCAACACTCTCTTACCACTAAATGTAGTATGAATGAGCGTGAGGGAGATAGTGCCTTAGTGCACCACATAAGGAAGGTTCTGTAGTCAACCCAGTAGCTCTGTCTCCTACATAGATGAGTAGTATTTAAACCGAGACAACTGCTAGCCCCCATACATCTTCTCAAAAAGATGTAATGGCTGAAAAGGCACAAAAACAGTTACTAGATTCATTCTCTCAACAGGGTGAGTCTATTGAATTTTGCCTGTCGGCCAAGGTATCCGATGTAGTGTCACCACTTCAAACATAAACAATTCTTGATGCACAAGCAGAGGTTACACACACAAAGGATGAGTTGACGGAAATAAGAGTTTCGACCATTTTAAGGTCAGATTCGATTGTTCAAGGTTTTTTAGTGGACCAATTGCCTTTACAGGTGTTAGGAGAGGATACTGATCCAAAAGCCATATGTCAGTGGTCAGTGTCTACCTCCCCAGGCTTAAATCCCCTGGATGCATCTGCGGATAGTGGATCTGACATAGGTGCAGATCGTCAACTTGTTGACAATGATTCAGATATTACCTGATAAGTCACAAGGAAGTGTCTTCACAGACATTAGAAGGGAACTTTGATCTTTATGCTAAAATCGTTGGATCATTGTTTACCTTCCCAGAATTCAAATCTGGAACCCTAAAAGGGAAACTAGCAACTTGTAGATTATAACTCAGATTTATCTGACGAGTTTAACAAGGATGGGGATTTGTAAACTCCCATTGCACCACCTGTGACCTCCTTTAAGGATGGCTAAGGTGATTTTCCTTGCAGGTACAGCTGGATTATGGAGCTATGAGAGAAGAGTGATACACTTGTGAGAATGAGTGTAAACACGAGTGGAGAGAATAGTGAAACACATGTGAGGTATACTAAACAGAATCACACACTCACAGTGAGGAAGAAAGAGAAACTACTTGTTATTTCTTTTCCAACCAAGTGATATATGAGAACTCCTTCAGACGACGGCATACATTCCTTCTTTAAGGGGGAGATAAAAGCTTAAGTAATAGTTTGGAGGATTCCTCAACTAAGGGGGAGAAATAGCAGGGAGGAAGAAAAAGATCCTACATGTACACTACACCACACCATTGTTGTTTGTAACTACGGATCCTATTGTACGGGAGAGGTGGTAAACACAAGGTGATTTTCTAGTAAGGGAAGAAGCTGTTAGGGGAGTACCACTGGTTTTTATCTGCGGATCCTATTGTACGGGAGAGGTGGTAAACGAAGGTGATCTTCTTTAATCAGTTGATTCTCATAGGGGGAGAAGCAAGAGAGATATGGGCTTCTCAACAGGAAATGTAGTTGTACAAATGAAGATGGAACTACTTGAAGATATGTTCAGTCTAGAGGAACATCTACTTGGAATCTGGAAAATGTTAAATCTCATCCAGAACTTTTCTGCTATTTACTTTGCATGTATGTTTATATCTTTTTCTTATTTGTTAGTTGAGTTATCCTCTAGGTATTTGTGTGTTATTGTCTAACAAACAAATAGGGGGAGATTGTAAGTCATATGTCATAGCCTATTTGTATATTCAAGGATTCAACTCAACTCAAATAAGAATGTAATAAGTAAATAGTGGATCGACCGTCAGAGAGATCTCGCAAAGTAATATCTGTCAAAGGATTCAGAAACAAGGTTCATCTACAGACTTGAGGAGTTAATTCACTGGAAGAAGTTCAAGAAGTTGATCATGCCTCAGTGATATAAATCAAGATCGTGGATTTAATCAAGTGACAGAGATCTCGTCAGAGTATCATTAATTACAAGGATTTAATCTGAAGAAAATCAAAGTGTTAAAGTCAAGACATGAAGAAACATCACGGAAGTTAGTCACTCATGAACCAGACAGTACATCGAGTGTCAACATTGAAGTGGTGGAATTGATTCATAATTTTCAGTGATTTTCAGAAGATCTGCAGAAGGATGAGTGTTGTTGAAGACTAGAATTAATTCTCTATTAATTAATTAAGTCATCTAATTTAATTAAGAAAATAAATTATATCTGCGAAGAATAATTTATTTATTAATTGAATTAATTGATTAATTAATTCTGAATTAATTTTAGGAATTTTCAGAATTTAAATTGGATTAAAATCTGCATTAAATCAACAAGACAATTGAAAATGAACTAGCATGACAATCAGGATTGTCATACCGATTGTCATGCTAGGCCATTTTCAATAGTCTCACCGAAAGTTACACTAGGAGAAGGATTGTCTTGCTAGTTCATTCTGATTGTCATGCTAGTTCATTCAGATTGTCATGCTAGTTCATTCAGATTGTCTTGCTAGTTCAATCCATTGTCCTACCGAAAGTCTTGCCAGCTATAGGATTGTCATGCCAATTCAATTCTATTCGGCTGTTGATTAAAAAGAAGCAGAGAAGCAGCATCTCAATCATCCAGAACACAGAAGTCAAGAACAAAGCAGAAAAGAAAAACAAGAAGAAATATTTCATCTTTTCATCTGCATACTTCAAGATTAAATTTCTAGATTGTAAAGTTAAATCCAATCCACTAGAAATCTTTATCTTGCTCTTGTGTAACAATCTAGCGGATTAAAATCCCTAGAACTTAATCTCAAATCGCGTTTAGCATTTGATTCTAATTATTGCAAAAATAGAAAAAGTTCATGTCGAATTTATTCTAAATTTGTGATAATTAATTTGAGATTAATTCCTTGTAATCGATACAGTTGTTGTAACACCTTTCAAGTTTAATAATATTCTTATTTAACTTGAATTTTGTTTCACATTTTTTATTCCGCATTTAATTCGATTATTCGGTACTGTTTATATTCAACCCCCCTTCTACAAACACATTGGGACCTAACAAGAGTCATTTTGCACTCTATATGAGTCACTTTCCACCAAATATTTGTAAAATTAAAATGTTAACATCTTATACATCCGATTTGACATCCTTTTACCACATCTTAATTTCACTTTCATACAGGTCAATTTTGTTCCACATTTTGGTTCTAATCAACCATGTAAGTCACTTTTCACCATATTAGAGTCACTTTGCACCCTATAAGAGTCACTTTCCACCATATATACAATAATTGATATGTTAACATCATATACATCTAATTTGACATCCTTTTACCAGCTATTAATGCCACTTTCATACAAGTTAATTTTGCTCCACATTTTGGCTCTAATCAACCATGTAAGTCACTTTTCACCATATTAGAGTCACTTTGCACCTTATGAGTCACTTGCCACCATATATTGATACAATTAACATGTTAACATCATGTACATGCAATTAGACATCCTTTAACTACCTCTTGGTACCCCTTTCTTACAAGTCAATTTTTGGCTACATTTTGGCTCTAATCAAATATGTAAGTCACTTGCCATCATATATTAGTACAATTAACATGTTAATATCATGTACATGCAATTAGAAATCCTTTTACCACCTCTTAGTGCCACATTCATACAAGTCAATTTTGGTCCACATTTTGGTTATAATTAACCATGTAAGTAACTTTTCACCATATTAGAGTCATTTTGCACCCTATATAAGTCACTTTCCACCAAATATTTGTACAGTTAACATGTTAACATCATATACATCCGATTTGACATCCTTTTACCACCTCTTAATTCTACTTTCATACAGGTTAATTTTGTTCCAAATTTTTGTTCTAATCAACCATGTAAGTCTCTTTTCACCATACTAGAGTCATTTTGAACCCTATAAGAGTCACATTCCACCATGTATACAACAATTAACATTTTAACATCATATACATCCAATTTGACATACTTTTACCACCTATTAATGCCACTTACATACAAGTTAATTTTTTCCCACATTTTGGCTCTAATCAACCATGTAAGTCACTTTTCACCATATTAGAGTCACTTTGCACCCTATAAGAGTCACTTGAAACCATATATTGATATAAATAACATGTTAACATCATGTATATGCAATTAGACATCCTTTAACCACCTCTAGGTACCCCTTTCCTACAAGTCAATTTTGGGCCACATTTTGGCTCTAATCAATCATGTAAGTTACTTCTCACCATATTAGAGTCACTTTGCACCCTATATGAGTCACTTTCCACAACCTATTTGTATAATTAACATGTTAACATCATATACATCCGATTTGACATCCTTTTACCACATCTTAATTTCACTTTCATACACGTCAATTTTGTTCCACATTTTGGTTCTAATCAACCATGTAAGTCATTTTTTACCATATTAGAGTCACTTTGCACCCTATAAGGGTCACTTTCCACCATATATACAACAATTGATATGTTAACATCATATACATCTAATTTGATATCCTTTTACCACATATTAATCCCACTTTCGTAAAGTTAATTCAGTTCCACATTTTGGATCAAATCAACCATGTAAGTCACTTTTCACCATATTAGAGTCACTTTGCACCCTATAAGAGTCACTTGCCAACATATATTGATACAATTAACATGTTAACATCATGTACATGTAATTAGACATCCTTTAGCCACCTCTTGGTACCCCTTTCTTACAACTCAATTTTGGGCCACATTTTGGCTCTAATCAAACATGTAAGTGACTTCTCACAATATTAGAGTCACTTTGCACCTTATAAGAGTCACTTGCCATCATATATTGGTACAATTAACATGTTAAAATCATGTACATGCAATTAAAAATCCTTTTACCACCTTTTAGTGCCACATTCATAGAAGTAAATTTTGGTCCATATTTTGGTCCAAATTAACCATGTAAGTCACTTTTCACCATATTAGAGTCATTTTGCACCCTATATGAGTCACTTTCCACCAAATATTTGTACAATTAACATTTTAACATCATATACATCCGATTTGACCACCTCTTAATTCCACTTTCATACAGGTCAATTTTGTTCCATATTTTGGTTCTAATCAACCATGTAAGTCTCTTTTCACCATATTAGAGTCATTTTGCACCCTATAAGAGCTACTTGCCACCATATATTGATTCAATTCACATGTTAGCATCATGTACATGCAATTAGACATCCTTTAACCACCTCTTGGTACCCCTTTCCTACAAGTCAATTTGGGGCCACATTTTGGCTCTAATCAATCATGTAAGTTACTTCTCACCATATTAGAGTCACTTTGCACCCTATATGAGTCACTTTCCACAACATATTTGTATAATTAACATGGTAACATCATATACATCCAATTTGACACCGTTTTACCACATCTTAATTCAAATTTCATACAGGTCAATTTTGTTCCACATTTTGGTTCTAATCAACCATGTAAGTCACTTTTCACCATATTAGAGTCACTTTGCACCATATAAGAGTCACTTTCCACCATATATACAACAATAGATATGTTAACATCATATACATCTAATTTTACATCCTTTTACTAGCTATTAATGCCACTTTCATGCAAGTTAATTTTGTTCCATATTTTGGCTCTAATCAACCATGTAAGTCACTTTTCACCATATTAGAGTCACTTCGCACTTTATAAGAGTCACTTGCCACCATATATTGATAAAATTAACATGTTAACATCATGTACATGCAATTAGACATTCTTTAACCACCTCTTGGTACCCCTTTCTTACAAGTCAATTTTGGGCCACATTTTGGCTCTAATCAAACATGTAAGTGACTTCTCACAATATTAGAGTCACTTTCCACCTTATAAGAGTCACTTGCCATCATATATTGGTACAATTAACATGTTAACATCATCTACATGCAAATCGAAATCCTTTTACCACCTTTTAGTGCCACATTCATACAAGTAAATTTTGGTCCAGATTTTGGTTCTAATCAACCATGTAAGTCACTTTTCACCATATTAGAGTCATTTTGCACTCTATATGAGTCACTTTCCACCAAATATTTGTAAATTTAACATGTTAACATCATATACATCCGATTTCACATCCTTTTACAACATCTTAATTCCACTTTCATACATGTCAATTTTGTTCCACATTTTGGTTCTAATCAACCATGTAAGTCACTTTTCACCATATTAGAGTCACTTTGCACCCTATAAGAGTCACTTTTCACCATATATACAAAAATTGATATGTTAACATCATATACATCTAATTTGACATCCTTTTACTAGCTATTAATGCCACTTTCATACATGTTAATTTTGTTCCACATTTTGGCTCTAATCATCCATGTGAGTCACTTTTCACCATATTAGAGCCACTTTGCACCTTATGAGTCACTTGCCACCATATATTGATACAATTACCATGTTAACATCATGTACATGCAATTTGACATCCTTTAACTACCTCTTGGTACCCATTTCTTACAAGTCAATTTTTGCCTACATTTTAGCTCTAATCAATGTAAGTGACTTCTCACAATATTAGAGTCACTTTGCACCTTATAAGAGTCACTTGCCATCATATAGTAGTACAATTAACATGTTAATATCATGTACATGCAATTAGAAATCTTTTTACCACCTCTTAGTGCCACATTCATACAAGTCAATTTTGGTCCACATTTTGGTTATAATTTACCATGTAAGTCACTTTTCACCATATTAGAGTCATTTTGCACCCTATATGAGTCACTTTCCACCAAATATTTGTACAATTAACATGTTAACATCATATACATCCGATTTGACATCCTTTTACCACCTCTTAATTCCACTTTCATACAGGTTAATTTTGTTCCAAATTTTTGTTCTAATCAACCATGTAAGTCTCTTTTCACCATACTAGAGTCATTTTGAACCTTAAAAGAGTCACATTCCACCATGTATACAACAATTAACATGTTAACATCATACACATCCAATTTGACATACTTTTACCACCTATTAATGCCACTTTAATACAAGTTAATTTTTTCCCACATTTTGGCTCTAATCAACCATGTAAGTCACTTTTCACCATATTAGAGTCACTTTGCACCCTATAAGAGTCACTTGCCACCATATATTGATACAATTAACATGTTAACATCATGTATATGCAATTAGACATCCTTTAACCACCTCTTGGTACCCCTTTCCTACAAGTCAATTTTGGGCCACATTTTGGCTCTAATCAATCATGTAAGTTACTACTCACCATATTAGAGTCACTTTGCACCTTATATGAGTCACTTTCCACAACCCATTTGTATAATTAACATGTTAACATCATATACATCCGATTTGACATCCTTTTACCACATCTTAATTCCACTTTCATACAGGTCAATTTTGTTCCACATTTTGGTTCTAATCAACCATGTAAGTCACTTTTCACCATATTAGAGTCACTTTGCACCCTATAAGAGTCACTTTCCACCATATATACAACAATTGATATGTTAACATCATATATATCTAATTTGATATCCTTTTACCACATATTAATGCCACTTTCATAAAGTTAATTTAGTTCCACATTTTGGATCAAATCAACCATGTAAGTCACTTTTCACCATATTAAAGTCACTCTGCACCCTATAAGAGTCACTTGCCACCATATATTGATACAATTAACATGTTAACATCATGTACATGTAATTAGACATCCTTTAACCACCTCTTGGTACTTCTTTCTTACAAGTCAATTTTGGGACACATTTTTGCTCTAATCAAACATGTAAGTGACTTCTCACAATATTAGAGTCACTTTGCACCTTATAAGAGTCACTTGCCATCATATATTGGTACAATTAACATGTTAACATCATGTACATGCAATTAAAAATCCATTTACCACCTTTTAGTGCCACATTCATACAAGTAAATTTTGGTCCTCATTTTGGTTCTAATTAACCATGTAAGTCACTTTTCACCATATTAGAGTCATTTTGCACCCTATATGAGTCACTTTCCACCAAATATTTGTACAATTAACATGTTAACATCATATACATCCGATTTGACATCCTCTTACCACTTCTTAATTCCACTTTTATACAGGTCAATTTTGTTCCATATTTTGGATCTAATCAACCATGTAAGTCTCTTTTCACCATATTAGAGTCATTTTGCACTCTATAAGAGTCATTTGCCACCATATATTGATACAATTAACATGTTAACATCATGTACATGCAATTAGACATCCTTTAACCACCACTTGGTACCCCTTTCCTACAAGTCAATTTTGGGCCACATTTTGGCTCTAATCAATCATGTAAGTTGCTTCTCACCATATTAGAGTCACTTTGCACCCTATATGAGTCACTTTCCACAACCTATTTGTATAATTAACATGTTAACATCATATACATCCAATTTGACACCGTTTTACAAGATCTTAATTCCAATTTTATATAGGTCAATTTTGTTCCACATTTTGGTTCTAATCAACCATGTAAATCACTTTTCACCATATTAGAGTCACTTTGCACCCTATAAGAGTCACTTTCCACAAAATATACAACAATTGATATGTTAACATCATATACATCTAATTTTACATCCTTTTACTAGCTATTAATGCCACTTTCATACAAGTTAATTTTGTTCCACATTTTGGCTCTAATCAACCATGTAAGTCACTTTTCACCATATTAGAGTCACTTTGCACTTTATAAGAGTCACTTGCCACCATATATTGATAAAATTAACATGTTAACATCATGTACATGCAATTAGACATTCTTTAACCACCTCTCGGTACCTCTTTCTTACAAGTCAAATTTGGGCCACATTTTGGCTCTAATCAAACATGTAATTGACTTCTCACAATATTAGAGTCACTTTCCACCTTATAAGAGTCAGTTGCCATCATATATTGATACAATTAATATGTTAACATCATGTACATGCAATTAGAAATCCTTTTACCACCTTTTAGTGCCACATTCATACAAGTAAATTTTGGTCCACATTTTGGTTCTAATTAACCATGTAAGTCACTTTTCACCATATTAGAGTCATTTTGCACTCTATATGAGTCACTTTCCACCAAATATTTGTAAAATTTACATGTTAACATCATATACATCCGATTTGACATCCTTTTACCACATCTTAATTCCACTTTCATACACGTCAATTTTGTTCCACATTTTGGTTCTAATCAACCATTTAGCCACTTTTCACCATATTAGAGTCACTTTGCACCCTATAAGAGTCACTTTCCACCATATATACAACAATTGATATGTTAACATCATATACATCTAATTTGATATCCTTTTACCACATATTAATGCCACTTTCATAAAGTTAATTTAGTTCCACATTTTGGATCAAATCAACCATGTAAGTCACTTTTCACCATATTAGAGTCACTTTGCACCCTATAAGAGTCACTTGCCTCCACATATTGATACAATTAACATGTTAACATCATGTACATGTAATTAGACATCCTTTAGCCACCTCTTGGTAGCCCTTCCTTACAAGTCAATTTTGGGCCCCATTTTGGCTATAATATAACATGTAAGTGACTTCTCACAATATTAGAGTCACTTTGCACCTTATAAGAGTCACTTGCCATCATATATTGGTACAATTAACATGTTAATATCATGTACATGCAATTAGAAATCCTTTTACCACCTTTTAGTGCCACATATATTAGTACAATTAACATGTTAATATCATGTACATGCAATTAGAAATCCTTTTACCACCTCTTAGTGCCACATTCATACAAGTCAATTTTGGTCCACATTTTGGTTATAATTAACCATATAAGTCACTTTTCACCATATTAGAGTCATTTTGCACCCTATATGAATCACTTTCAACCAAATATTTGTACAATTAACATGTTAACATCATATACATCCGATTTGACATCCTTTTACCACCTCTTAATTCCACTTTCATACAGGTTAATTTTGTTCCAAATTTTTGTTCTAATCAACCATGT
Organism: Apium graveolens; assembly: GCF_009905375.1. NCBI lineage: Eukaryota > Viridiplantae > Streptophyta > Magnoliopsida > Apiales > Apiaceae > Apium > Apium graveolens. Next base: position 247,434,767 of record NC_133653.1, on the reverse strand, counting down.
AAGTCTCTTTTCACCATACTAGAGTCATTTTGAACCTTAAAAGAGTCCCATTCCACCATGTATACAACAATTAACATGTGAACATCATATACATCCAATTTGACATACTTTTACCACCTATTAATGCCACTTTAATACAAGTTATTTTTTTCCCACATTTTGGATCTAATCAACCATGTAAGTCACTTTTCACCATATTAGAGTCACTTTGCACCCTATAGGAGTCACTTGCCACCATATATTGATACAATTAATATGTTAACATCATGTATATGCAATTAGACATCCTTTAACCACCTCTTGGTACCCCTTTCCTACAAGTCAATTTTGGGCCACACTTTGGCTCTAATCAATCATGTAAGTTACTTCTCACCATATTAGAGTCACTTTGCACCCTATATGAGTCATTTTCCACAACCCATTTGTATAATTAACATGTTAACATCATATACATCCGATTTGACATCCTTTTACCACATCTTAATTCCACTTTCATACAGGTCAATTTTGTTCCACATTTTGGTTCTAATCAACCATGTAAGTCACTTTTCACCATATTAGAGTCACTTTGCACCCTATAACAGTCACTTTCCACCATATATACAACAATTGATATGTTAACATCATATACATCTAATTTAATATCTTTTTACCACATATTAATGCCACTTTCATAAAGTTAATTTAGTTCCACATTTTGGATCAAATCAACCATGTAAGTCACTTTTCACCATATTAGAGTCACTTTGCACCCTATAAGAGTCACTTGCCACCATATATTGATAAAATTAACATGTTAACATCATGTACATGCAATTAGACATTCTTTAACCACCTCTTGGCACCCCTTTCTTACAAGTCAATTTTGGGCCACATTTTGGCTCTAATCAAACATGTAATTGACTTCTCACCATATTAGAGTCACTTTCCACCTTATAAGAGTCACTTGCCATCATATATTGATACAATTAATATGTTAACATCATGTACATGCAATTAGAAATCCTTTTACCACATTTTAGTGCCACATTCATACAAGTAAATTTTGGTCCACATTTTGGTTCTAATCAACCATGTAAGTCACTTTTCACCATATTAAAGTCATTTTGCACTCTATATGAGTCACTTTCCACCAAATATTTGTAAAATTAACATGTTAACATCATATACATCCGATTTGACATCCTTTTACCACATCTTAATTCCACTTTCAAACAGGTCAATTTTGTTCCACATTTTGGTTCTAATCAACCATGTAAGTCACTTTTCACCATATTAGAGTCACTTTGCACCCTATAAGAGTCACTTTCCACCATATATACAACAATTGATATGTTAACATCATATACATCTAATTTGACATCCTTTTACCAGCTTTTAATGCCACTTTCATACAAGTTAATTTTGTTCCACATTTTGGCTCTAATCAACCATGTAAGTCACTTTTCACCATATTAGAGTGACTTTGCACCTTATGAGTCACTTGCCACCATATATTGATACAATTAACATGTTAACATCATGTACATGCAATTAGACATCCTTTAACTACCTCTTGGTACCCCTTTCTTACAAGTCAATTTTTGGCTACATTTTGGCTCTAAACAAATATGTAAGTGACTTCTCACAATATTAGAGTCACTTTGCACCTTATAAGAGTCACTTGCCATCATATATTAGTACAATTAACATGTTAATATCATGTACATGCAATTATAAATCCTTTTACCACCTCTTAGTGCCACATTCATACAAGTCAATTTTGGTCCACATTTTGGTTATAATTAACCATGTAAGTCACTTTTCACCATATTAGAGTCATTTTGCACCCTATATGAGTCACTTTCCACCAAATATTTGTATAATTAACATGTTAACATCATATACATCTGATTTGACATCCTTTTACCACCTCTTAATTCCACTTTCATACAGGTTAATTTTGTTCCAAATTTTTGTTCTACTCAACCATGTAAGCCTCTTTTCACTGTACTAGAGTCATTTTGAACCTTAAAAGAGTCACATTCTACCATGTATACAACAATTAACATGTGAACATCATATACATCAAATTTGTCATATTTTTACCACCCATTAATGCCACTTTAATATTTTTTCCCACATTTTGGCTCAAATCAACCATGTAAGTCACTTTTCACCATATTAGAGTCACTTTGCACCCTATAAGAGTCACTTGCCACCATATATTGATACAATTAACATGTTAACATCATGTACATGCAATTAGACATCCTTTAACCACCTCTTGGAACCCCTTTCCTACAAGTCAATTTTGGGCCACATTTTGGCTCTAATCAATCATGTAAGTTACTTCTCACCATATTAGAGTCACTTTGCACCCTATATGAGTCACTTTCCACAACCCATTTGTATAATTAACATGTTAACATCATATACATCCGATTTGACATCCTTTTACCACATCTTAATTCCACTTTCATACAGGTCAATTTTGTTCCATATTTTGGTTCTAATCAACCATGTAAGTCACTTTTCACCATATTAGAGTCACTTTGCACCCTATAAGAGTCACTTTCCACCATATATACAACAATTGATATGTTAACATCATATACATCTAATTTAAAATCCTTTTACCCCATATTAATGCAACTTTCATAAAGTTAATTCAGTTCCACATTTTGGATCAAATCAACCATGTAAGTCACTTTTCACCATATTAGAGTCACTCTGCACCCTATAAGAGTCACTTGCCACCATATATTGATACAATTAACATGTTAACATCATGTACATGTAATTAGACATCCTTTAACCACCTCTTGGTACCCCTTTCTTACAAGTCAATTTTGGGCCACATTTTGGCTCTAATCAAACATGTAAGTGACTTCTCACAATATTAGAGTCACTTTGCACCTTATAAGAGTCACTTGCCTTCATATATTGGTACAATTAACATGTTAACATCATGTACATGCAATTAGAAATCCTTTTACCACCTTTTAGTGCCACATTCATACAAGTAAATTTTGATCCAAATTTTGGTTCTAATTAACCATGTAAGTCACTTTTCACCATATTAGAGTCATTTTGCACCCTATATGAGTCACTTTCCACCAAATATTTGTACAGTTAACATGTTAACATCATATACATCCGATTTGACATCCTTTTACCACCTCTTAATTCCACTTTCATACAGGTCAATTTTGTTCCACATTTTGGTTCTAATCAACCATGTAAGTCTCTTTTCACCATATTAGAGTCATTTTGCACCCTATAAGAGTCACTTGCCACCATATATTGATACAATTAACATGTTAACATCATGTACATTCAATAAGACATCCTTTAACCACCTCTTGGTACCCCTTTCCTACAAGTCAATTTTGGGCCATATTTTGGCTCTAATCAATCATGTAAGTTACTTCTCACCATATTAGAGTCACTTTGCACCCTATATGAGTCACTTTCCACAACCTATTTTTATAATTAACATGTTAATATCATATACATCCAATTTGACACCGTTTTACCACATCTTAATTCCAATTTCATACAGGTCAATTTTGTTCCACATTTAGGTTCTAATCAACCATGTAAATCACTTTTCACCATATTAGAGTCACTTTGCACCCTATAAGAGTCACTTTCCACCATATATACAACAATTGATATGTTAACATCATATACATCTAATTTTACATCCTTTTACTAGCTATTAATGCCACTTTCATACAAGTTAATTTTGTTCCATATTTTGGCTCTAATCAACCATGTAAGTCACTTTTCACCATATTAGAGTCACTTTGCACTTTATAAGAGTCACTTGCCACCATATATTGATAAAATTAACATGTTAACATCATGTACATGCAATTAGACATTCTTTAACCACCTCTTGGTACCCCTTTCTTATAAGTCAATTTTGGGCCACATTTTGGCTCTAATCAAACATGTAATTGACTTCTCACAATATTAGAGTCACTTTCCACCTTATAAGAGTCACTTGCCATCATATATTGATACAATTAATATGTTAACATCATGTACATGCAATTAGAAATCCTTTTACCACTTTTAGTGCCACATTCATACAAGTAAATTTTGGTCCACATTTTGGTTCTAATAAACCATGTAAGTCACTTATCACCATATTAAAGTCATTTTGCACTCTATATGAGTCACTTTCCACCAAATATTTGTAAAATTAACATGTTAACATCATATACATCCGATTTGACATCCTTTTACCACATCTTAATTCCACTTTCATACAGGTCAATTTTGTTCCACATTTTGGTTCTAATCAACCATGTAAGTCACTTTTCACCATATTAGAGTCACTTTGCACCCTATAAGAGTCACTTTCCACCATATATACAACAATTGATATGTTAACATCATATACATCTAATTTGACATGCTTTTACCAGCTTTTAATGCCACTTTCATACAAGTTAATTTTGTTCCACATTTTGGCTCTAATCAACCATGTAAGTCACTTTTCACCATATTAGAGTCACTTTGAACCTTCTGAGTCACTTGCCACCATATATTGATACAATTAACATGTTAACATCATGTACATGCAATGAGACATCCTTTAACCACCTCTAGGTACCCCTTTCCTACAAGTCAATTTTGGGCCATATTTTGGCTCTAATCAATCATGTAAGTTACTTCTCACAATATTAGAGTCACTTTGCACCCTATATGAGTCACTTTCCACAACCTATTTGTATAATTAACATGTTAACATCATATACATCCGATTTGACATCCTTTTACCACATCTTAATTCCAATTTCATACAGGTCAATTTTGTTCCACATTTTGGTTTTAATCAACCATGTAAGTCACTTTTCACCATATTAGAGTCACTTTGCACCCTATAAGAGTCACTTTCCACCATATATATAACAATTGATATGTTAACATCATATACATCTAATTTGAAATCCTTTTACCAGCTATTAATGCCACTTTCATACAAGTTAATTTTGTTCCACATTTTGGCTCTAATCAACCATGTAAGTCACTTTTCACCATATTAGAGTCACTCTGCACCCTATAAGAGTCACTTGCCACCATATATTGATACAATTAACATGTTAACATCATGTACATGCAATTAGACATCCTTTAACTACCTCTTGGTAACCCTTTCTTACAAGTCAATTTCTGGCTACATTTTGGCTCTAATGAAATATGTAAGTGACTTCTCACAATATTAGAGTCACTTTGCACCTTATAAGAGTCACTTGCATCATATATTAGTACAATTAACATGTTAATATCATGTACATGGAATTAGAAATCCTTTTACCACCTCTTAGTGCCACATTCATACAAGTTAATTTTGGTCCACATTTTGGTTATAATTAACCATGTAAGTCACTTTTCACCATATTAGAGTCATTTTGCACCCTATATGAGTCACTTTCCACCAAATATTTGTACAATTAACATGTTAATCATATACATCAGATTTGACATCCTTTTACCACCTCTTAATTCCACTTTCATACAGGTTAATTTTGTTTCAAATTTTTGTTCTAATCAACCATGTAAGTCTCTTTTCACCATACTAGAGTCATTTTGAACCTTAAAAGAGTCACATTCCACCATGTATACAACAATTAACATGTGAACATCATATACATCCAATTTGACATACTTTTACCACCTATTAATGCCAGTTTAATACAAGTTATTGTTTTTCCCACATTTTGGCTCTAATCAACCATGTAAGTCACTTTTCACCATATTAGAGTCACTTTGCACCCTATAAGAGTCACTAGCCACCATATATTGATACAATTAACATGTTAATATCATGTACATGCAATTAGACATCCTTTAACCACCTCTTGGTACCCCTTTCCTACAAGTCAATTTTGGGCCACATTTTGGCTCTAATCAATCATGTAAGTTACTTCTCACCATATTAGAGTCATTTTTCACCCTATATGAGTCACTTTCCACCAAATATTTGTACAATTAACATGTTAACATCATATACATCCGATTTGACATCCTTTGACCACCTCTTAATTCCACTTTCATACAGGTCAATTTTGTTCCACATTTTGGTTCTAAACAACCATGTAAGTCACTTTTCACCATATTAGAGTCATTTTGCACCTTATAAGAATCACTTTCCACCATATATACAACAATTAACATGGTAAAATCATATACATCCAGTTTGACATACTTTTACCACTTATTAATGGCACTTTCATACAAGTTAATTTTGTTCCACATTTTGGCTCTAATCAACCATGTAAATCACTTTTCACCATATTAGAGTCACTTTGTACCCTATAAGAGTCACTTGCCACCATATATTGATATAATTAACATGTTAACATCATGTACATGTAATTAGACAACCTTTAATCACCTCTTGGTACCCTTTTCCTACAAGTCAATTTTGGGCCACATTTTGGCTCTAATCAATCATGTAAGTTACTTCTCACCATATTAGAGTAACTTTGCACACTATATGAGTCACTATCCACAACCTATTTGTATAATTAACATGTTAATATCATATACATCCAATTTGACACCGTTTTACCACATCTTAGTTCCACTTTCATACAGGTCAATTTTGTTCCATATTTTGGTTCTAATCAACCATGTAAGTCACTTTTCACAATATTAGAGTCACTTTGCACCCTATAATAGTCACTTTCCACCATATATACAACAATTGATATGTTAACATCATATACATCTAATTTGACATCCTTTTATCACCTATTAATGCCACTTTCATACAAGTTAATTTTGTTCCACATTTTGGCTCTAATCAACCATGTAAGTCACTTTTCACCATATTAGAGTCACTTTCCACCCTATAAGAGTCACTTGCCATTAAATATCGATACAATAACATGTTAACACCATGTACATGCAATTAGAAATTCTTTTACAACCTCTTAGTGCCACATTCATACAAATCAATTTTGGTCCACATTTTGGTTCTAATTAACCATGTTAGTCACTTTTCACCATATTAGAGTCACTTTACACCCTATAAGAGTCACTTTCCACCATATATACAACAATTAACTTGTTAACATCATATACATCCAATTTAACACACTTTTACCAGCTATATATGCCACTTTCATACAAGTTAATTTTGTTCCATATTTTGGCTCTAATCAACCATGTAAGTCGCTTTTCAAAATATTAGGGTCACTTTGCACCCTATAAGAGTCACTTGCCACCATATATTGATACAATAAACATGTTAACATCATGTACATGCAATTAAACATTCTTTAACGACCTTTTGGTGCACCCCTTTCCTACAAGTCAATTTTGGGCCACATTTTGGCTCTAATCAATCATGTAAGTTACTTCTCTCTATAATAGAGTCACTTTGCACCTTATAAGAGTCACTTGCCTTCATATATTGGTACAATTAAAATGTTAACATCATGTACATGCAATTAGAAATCATTTTACCACCTCTTAGTGCCACATTCATACAAGTCAATTTTTGTCCACATTTTAGTTATAATTAACCATGTATGATGTGGATCGCACCACAAAGAAATAAAAACAAGAAGAAAAGGATATTTCAATGAACACGATCAATCTAGAAACGTGAACTTTGAATCTCAAATTCCTTAGATCAATCCAGAAACTAAGTAATTTGAATCTAACCTTCAAAACAATCCAGTAATTGAAGTTTAGAAGAAAGAAAACTAATCATAGTTTATCTCAAAATATAATCATCACATATATTTTAAAAGATTACATGAGAGGGGTATTTATAGGCTTAACCAATAACCTAAACCCAACAGAATTCCAAGAGAAATTCAATATCAGCTTGAATTAGCCAATATCTGAATCCTTTCAGGAAACAAATTTAAAATCCAAATCCAAATAGAAAACATATAAAAACAGAATCCAAATAGGAAAATAAAATCCTAAGTGCTTAAAGCAAGAAAAACCCTTTCAACTGAAAGGTAAAAACTTGCAAGCCAAAAGTCAAATTATTAATTATATAAGCCAAAATAGGTCAGCCCATGCTGGTTGTTGATCTGAGTGGCAAAGCTTCATCCGTTCCTTCATCATGCTTTGTTGTCCAAGTAAGTTTTGTGACCCATATTTGTCTCTTGTCATTGTCAAACCCCATTGTAGTGAGCAACAGATTAATAGGCTGATCCTCAACCAAATTTCCTTTCATATTCACATCATTCTCCCCCTCATCAAAAAAATTTGCCCTCAAATTCACATCATCCAAGTAAGGAGAAAGGTCACCCACATTAAAAGTTGCACTAACACCGCCAAAGTTACTTGGTAGATCTATCTTGTAAGCGCTATCTCCATAAGCTTCAAGTACCTCAAATGGACCATCTGCCCTTGGCATAAGCTTGTTCTTTCTTTTGCTTGGAAACCTTTCTTTTCGCAAATGAACCCAAACAAGATCTCCAGGTTTGAATACAGGTTGCTTACGCTTCTTGTCGGCTCGAGCTTTGTAAAGTGCATTCATCTTCTCAATCCTCTCTTTTACTTGCTCACAGGTCTTCTTAAAGACATCCAAACGATTCTTGGCATCAGTGTGAATATCATCTTTGTGTAAAGGAAGCAAATCAATTGGAAGAAATGGGTTAATACCATAAACCACTTCAAAAGGAGAACGGAAGGTAGTAGAAGAATGAGATCGATTATAAGCAAACTCGGCATGATATAAATTGATATCCCAATCCTTTTGAGTCTTGCCTACTAATCCACGAAGTAAGGTACCTAAAGTCCTGTTAGTCACCTCAGTTTGGCCATCCGTCTGAGGATGATGAGATGTGCTAAATAGCAACTTAGTTCCAAGCCATCTCCATAAACACTTCCAAAAGTGACTCAAAAACTTTGAATCTCGATCAGAAACAATGCTTCGTGGAATACCATGCAAACGAACAATCTCCTTAAAATAGAGATCAGCAACATGTTGTGCATCATCTGTCTTAGTCATTGGAATAAAGTGAGCCATCTTTGAAAAACGATCAACGACAACCATTATAGAATCCTTCCCTCTTTGCGTTCTTGGCAAACCAATGATAAAATCCATACTTACACTATCCCACGGAACTTCAGCAACAGGAAGTGGAGTATACAAATCCTTAGAAAATGTACTTTTGGCCTTTTGACAAGTAGCACATCTAGAAACCACTGATTGAACATCTCGAATCATTCGAGGCCAGAAAAAACTCTCATTTAACAAATCCAAAGTTTTATGCACCCCAAAATGGCCGGCAATAGCACCGCTATGTACTTCATGAACAAGTAACTCACGCACACCACAATGAGGAATACAAAGCTTATTCCCCTTAAAAAGAAACCCATCTTGAATGGTGTAATTCCGAGTTGGAGAACTGAATTCTTGTGCAAAATCAACATCAGATGCATACAAGCCTTTAAGAAGCTCAAAACCAAGAATTCGAGCATCAACCATAGCTAACAAATATGCCCTCCTTGAAAGAGCATCTGCCACGACATTAGACTTTCCTTCTTTGTATTTTGAGGAAAATGTGAAAGATTGAAGAAATTCCACCCATTTAGCATGACGATAGTTCAACTTTTGCTGTCCATTAATGAACTTTAGCGCTTCATGATCAGAATATAGCACAAAAGGTTTGGGACGCAAATAATGCGACCAATGATCCAATGCTCGGACAATAGCATAAAACTCACGATCATAATTAGAATAGTTGTGTTTTGCGCCAGTCAGCTTTTCACTAAAAAATGAAATAGGTCTTTTTGCTTGAATCAAAATAGCACCTATACCAACTCTAGTTGCATCACACTCAACCTCGAATAGTGTATTAAAATCTGGTAAGGCTAAAACTGGAGCATTACAAGCTTTTCCTTAATCTCATCGAATGCCTTTTGAGCTTGATTAGACCATTCAAACTCACCCTTTTTGAGTAGCTCGGTAATAGGAGCCGTAATAGAAGAAAAGTTTTTGATAAATCTTCTATAAAAAGAAGCCAATCCATGAAAACTCCGCACCTCATGCACGGTTTGAGGAACAACCCAGGAAGAAATAGCTATAACCTTTTCAGGATCAACTTGTATTCCACAATCAGAAATAATATAACCAAGAAACGAGATACGCGATACCATAAAAGAACACTTCTCGAGTTTACCAAAAAGTTTCTGGTCTCGCAACTTTTCAAACAAAAGTCTAAGGTGATGCATATGCTCAAATTTATCTCTACTATGAACCAGAATATCATCAAGATAGACAACGATAAATTTGTTTAGGAAAGGATGAAATACCTCATTCATGAGCCGCATAAAGGAGCTAGGGGCATTGCAAAGACCAAAAGGCATCACCATCCACTCATATAATCCTTGTTTAGTTTTAAAAGCTGTTTTCCATTCATCACCTTCACGAATTCGCATTTGATGATATCCACTTCGAAGATCAATCTTAGAGAAAATTGTCGCACCATGCAACTCATCAAGCATGTCTTCTAATCGAGGCATAGGGAAACGATATTTGATGGTAATGTTGTTCACCGCTCTAGAATCAACACACATTCTCCATGTTCCATCCTTCTTTGGAACTAGCAAAGCGGGAACCGCACAAGGACTCATACTTTCGCGTACAAGACCTTTTTCAATCAAATCTTCAATTTGTCTCTGAAGCTCTTTAGAGGCCTCTGGATCACATCTATAAGCAGGTTTATTAGGTAAAGGAGCATCAGGAATAAGATCAATTGCATGCTCGATTCCTCGTACTGGAGGTAAACAAGTAGGTAACTCATCTGGAAAAACATCACCAAATTTAGCGAGCAAATCATGAAGAAGTGGATCTGAATCGCCTTGATTAGGAGTTATTTTCTTTATAAACAAAGCATATGCTATACCCCCATTTGTAGCCGCCTCCTTTTCAAATTCTTTTCCTGACAAAAATAAGCTAGTTTTCTTCTTTGAATCACGCATATGTTCATAATACTCATTAGGAGACAAAGGTTGAAGTTTAATACGTTTACTCCCAACTTGTACCGAATAAACATTAGTATCACCTTCATGCATTACCTTTCTATCAAACTGCCATGGTCTTCCAAGTAAAAGATGACATGCACTCATAGGAATTACATCGCACCATAACTCATCCTTATAACTACCAATCGAAAAACTCACCAAGGCTTGCTTTTTCACGTCTAAACCCTTCGAGTCATCAAGCCAATTCAACTTATATGGTTTCTCATGAACACGAGTTGGAAGATTTAGCTTATTGACCATGTCAATGGATGCAACATTCGTGCATGATCCACTATCAATAATCATATTTCAAGTCTGATCCCCAACTTTACACCTTGTGTGAAATAAGTTTTCTCGTTGATCAGTATTTGGTGTAGTCTCTGTGTATAAAATCCTACGAACAACAAGCAAATTAGCATCATTCTCTGCATAAGCAAGTTCATCTCCGTCATTATTAACTAATTTCTCTTGAGTCACTTCTGGGAGAAATTGTAAGAATTGTTCCTCTGCATCCCACTCCATGTATTGCTTCATAATAAGAGTTCTTCTAGAAGGACACTCACTTGCAATATGTCCTTTACCTTGACACTTAAAACACTTTCGTCGACTATCGAACTCTTCTTTAGACACATACACTTTCTGCCTTTCAGCCTTCTTCTCGGCTGATAAAGAAGTCTCTGGTTGTGCAGTAAAGCCAGTCGATTGACTTTTCAGTGAAGCTTGTGTAGAGTCATCGGAAAAATTAGATTTAAACTGTCTAGTCCCTTTGGAAGTACCAGACCCAAACCCTTTAAAAGTAGATTTCAGTTTCTCCTCTTCTTGATGAGATTCTATTTTCATAGCTAGCTTGCAAACATCATTAAACGAGCTATATGAATGTAATTCTACATTTTTAGCAATAGGTCGTTTTAATCCACGAATAAACCTTGCAATTTTCATTGTTTCTTTTTCCGCCAAGTCACAAATTAAGCATAATCTATCAAATTCAGCAACATACTCTGAAACACTCATTGTATCTTGAGAAAGGGAGGTGAGCTTCAAGTATTGTACCTGTTCGTAATCATCCGGAAGATACCTTGCACGAAGTTTTTTCTTTAACGTTGTCCAAGTCATGATCTTTCCTTTTCCAGATCTAGCTCTTCTTGCCTTCAGGTTCTCAAACCATAATCCTGCATTCTTTGTAAGTCTGATCGTAGCAATTTGAAATCGTGTCTTATCATCAAACCGCTTATAATCAGAAATCTTCTCAACTTGTCGAACCCATTCAAGAAAATCGTCTGGGCTGCCTAATCCTGTAAAATCATCAAGTTTAATCCCATGGTCATCAATTTTAAAGCTTTTCTCTTTAGGTGAAACAGAATCACCCGAATCAACAAGTTCATCATGTGTCTTGTCGTTTTGCACCTTAAGTAAAAGTTTACCAAGCGCTTCCAATCTAGACTCTGTTGAATCAGCAAGCTTTTCCGTTCGTACATCTATATCCTCCAATTTTTTAATTAATTTCATGAGTAATTCATCGGTAGCCATATGAAAAATACGAAGGGGAAAAAAAATTCTGATGAACAGTGCACGTGAACAGTAACCCGTGAACAGTAACCCCGTGAACAGTAACCCGTGAATAGTAAATTTTTTTTTTCAGAACCTGGATCTCCCAACTATTAGGAAATTGGAGAAAAAAAACCTTGGCTCTTGATACCAAATTGATGTGGATCGCACCACAAAGAAATAAAAACAAGAAGAAAAGGATATTTCAATGAACACGATCAATCCAGAAACGTGAACTTTGAATCTCAAATTCCTTAGATCAATCCAGAAACTAAGTAATTTGAATCTAACCTTCAAAACAATCCAGTAATTGAAGTTTAGAAGAAAGAAAACTAATCATAGTTTATCCCAAAATATAATCATCATATATATCTTAAAAGATTACATGAGAGGGGTATTTATAGGCTTAACCAATAACCTAAACCCAACAGAATTCCAAGAGAAATTCAATATCAGCTTGAATTAGCCAATATCTGAATCCTTTCAGGAAACAAATTTAAAATCCAAATCCAAATAGAAAACATATAAAAACAGAATCCAAATAAGAAAATAAAATCCTAAGTGCTTAAAGCAAGAAAAACCCTTTCAACTGAAAGGTAAAAACTTGCAAGCCAAAAGTCAAATTATTAATTATATAAGCCAAAATAGGTCAGCCCATGCTGGTTGTTGATCTGAGTGGCAAAGCTTCATCCGTTCCTTCATCATGCTTTGTTGTCCAAGTAAGTTTTGTGACCCATATTTGTCTCTTGTCATTGTCAAACCCCATTGTAGTGAGCAACAGATTAATAGGCTGATCCTCAACCAAATTTCCTTTCATATTCACATCAATGTAAGTCACTTTTCACCATATTAGAGTCATTTTGCATCCTATATGAGTCACTTTCCACCAAATATTTGTACAATTAACATGTTAACAACATATACATCCGATTTGACATTCTTTTACCACCTCTTAATTCCACTTTCATACCGGTCAATTTTGTTCCACATTTTGGTTCTAATCAACAATGTAAGTCACTTATCACCATATTAGAGTCATTTTGCACCTTATAAGAGTCACTTTTACCATATATACAACAATTAACATGTTAAAATCATATACATCAAATTTGACATACTTTTACCACCTATTAATGGCACTTTCATACAAGTTAATTTTGTTCCACATTTTGGCTATAATCAACCATGTAAGTCACTTTTCACCATATTAGAGTCACTTTGCACCCTATAAGAGTCACTTGCCACCATATATTGAAACAATTAACATGTTAACATCATTTACATGTAATTAGACATCCTTTAACCACCTCTTGGTACCCCTTTCTTACAAGTCAATTTTGGGCCACATTTTGACTCTAATCAAACATGTAAGTGACTTCTCACAATATTAGAGTTACTTTGCACCTTATAAGAGTCACTTGCCATCATATATTGGTACAATTAACATGTTAACATCATGTACATGCAATTAGAAATCCTTTTATCACCTTTTAGTGCCACATTCATACAAGTAAATTTTGGTCCACATTTTGGTTGTAATTAACCATGTAAGTCACTTTTCACCATATTAGAGTCATTTTGCACCGTATATGAGTCACTTTCCACCAAATATTTGTACAATTAACATGTTAAAATTATATACATCCGATTTGACATTCTTTTACCACCTCTTAATTCCACTTTCATACAGGTCAATTTTGTTCCACATTTTGGTTCTAATCAACCATGTAAGTCTCTTTTCACCATATTAGAGTCATTTTGCACCTTATAAGAGTCACTTGCCACCACATATTGATACAATTAACATGTTAACATCATGTACATGCAATTAGACATTCTTTAACCACCTTTTGGTACCCCTTTCCTACAAGTCAATTTTCGGCCACATTTTGGCTCTAATCAATCATGTAAGGTACTTCTCACCATATTAGAGTCACTTTGCACCCTATATGAGTCACTTTCCACAACCTATTTGTATAATAAACATGTTAACATCATATACATCCAATTAGACACCGTTTTTCCACATTTTAATTCCACTTTCATACAGGTCAATTTTGTTCCACATTTTGGTTCTAATCAACCATGGAAGTCACTTTTCACAATATTAGAGTCACTTTGCACCCTATAAGAGTCACTTTCCAGCATATATACAACAATTGATATGTTAACATCATATACATCTAATTTGACATCCTTTTACCAACTATTAATGCCACTTTCATACAAGTTAATTTTGTTCCACATTTTGGCTCTAATCAACCATGTAAGTCACTTTTCAACATATTAGAGTCACTTTGCACCTTTTAAGAGTCACTTGCCACCATATATTGATACAATTAACATGTTAACATCATGTACATGCTATTAGAAATCCTTTAACCACCTCTTGGTACCCCTTTCTTACAAGTCAATTTTAGGCCACATTTTGGCTCTAATCAAACATGTAAGTGACTTCTCACAATATTAGAGTCACCTTGCACCTTATAAGAGTCACTTGCCATCATATGTTGGTACAATTAACATGTTAACATCATGTACATGCAATTAGAAATCCTTTTACCACCTCTTAGTGCCACATTCATACAAGTCAATTTTGGTCCACATTTTAGTTCTAATTAACCATGTAAGTCACTTCTCACCATATTAGAGTCATTTTGCACCCTATATGTGTCACTTTCTACCAAATATTTGTACAATTAACATGTTAACATCATATACATCCGATTTGAGATCCTTTTACCACCTCTTAATTCCACTTTCATACAGGTCAATTTTGTTCCACATTTTGGTTCTAAACAACCATGTAAGTCACTTTTCACCATATTAGAGTCATTTTTCACCTTATAAGAATCACTTTCCACCATATATACAACAATTAACATGGTAAAATCATAAACATCCAATTTGACATACTTTTACCACTTATTAATGGCACTTTCATACAAGTTAATTTTGTTCCACATTTTGGCTCTAATCAACCATATAAGTCACTTTTCACCATATTAGAGTCACTTTGTACCCTATAAGAGTCACTTGCCACCATATATTGATATAATTAACATGTTAACATCATGTACATGTAATTAGACAACCTTTAATCACCTCTTGGTACCCCTTTCCTACAAGTCAATTTCGGGCCACATTTTGGCTCTAATCAATCATGTAAGTTACATCTCACCATATTCGAGTCACTTTGTACACTATATGAGTCACTATCCACAACCTATTTGTATAATTAACATGTTAATATCATATACATCCAATTTGACACCGTTTTACCACATCTTAGTTCCACTTTCATACAGGTCAATTTTGTTCTACATTTTGGTTCTAATCAACCATGTAAGTCACTTTTCACAATATTAGAGTCACTTTGCACCCTATAAAAGTCACTTTCCACCATATATACAACAATTGATATGTTAACATCATATACATCTAATTTGACATCCTTTTATCACCTATTAATGCCACTTTCATACAAGTTAATTTTGTTCCACATTTTGGCTCTAATCAACCATATAAGTCACTTTTCACCATATTAGAGTCACTTTCCACCCTATAAGAGTCACTTGCCATTAAATATCGGTACAATTAACATATTAACACCATGTACATGCAATTAGAAATTCTTTTACAACCTCTTAGTGCCACATTCATACAAATCAATTTTGGTCCACATTTTTGTTCTAATTAACCATGTTAGTCACTTTTCACCATATTAGAGTCACTTTGCACCCTATAAGAGTCACTTTCCACCATATATACAACAATTAACATGTTAACATCATATACATCCAATTTGACATACTTTTACCACCTATTAATGCCACTTTCATACAAGTTAATTTTGTTCAACATTTTGGCTCTAATCAACCATGTAAGTCGCTTTTCAAAATATTAGGGTCACTTTGCATCCTATAAGAGTCACTTGCCACCATATATTGATACAATTAACATGTTAACATCATGTACATGCAATTAGACATCCTTTAACGACCTTTTGGTGCACCCCTTTCCTACAAGTCAATTTTGGGCCACATTTTGGCTCTAATCAATCATGTAAGTTACTTCTCACCATAATAGAGTCACTTTGCACCTTATAAGAGTCACTTGCCATCAAATATTGGTACAATTAACATGTTAACATCATGTACATGCAATTAGAAATCCTTTTACCACCTCTTAATTCCACTTTCATACATGTCAATTTTGTTCCACATTTTGGTTCTAATCAACCATCTAGGTCTCTTTTCACCATATTAGAGTCATTTTGCACCCTATAATAGTCACTTGCCACCACATATTGATACAATTAACATGTTAACATCATGTACATGCAATTAGACACTTTGCACCCTATAAGAGTCACTTGCCACCATATATAGATACAATTAACATGTTAACATCATGTACATGCAATTAGACATCCTTTAACCACATCTTGGTACCCCTTTCTTACAGTCAATTTTGGGCCACATTTTGGCTCTAATCAAACATGTAAGTCACTTCTCACAATATTAGAGTCACTTTGCACCTTATAAGAGTCGCTTGCCATCATTTATTGGTACAATTAACATGTTAATATCATGTACATGCAATTAGAAATCCTTTTACCACCTCTTAGTGCCACATTCATACAAGTCAATTTTGGTCCACATTTTGGCTCCAATCAACCATATAAGTCATTTTTCACCATATTAGAGTCACTTTGCACCCTATAAGAGTCACTTGCCACCATATATTGATACAATTAACATGTTAACATCATGTACATGCAATTAGACATCCTTTAACCACCTCTTGATACCCCTTTCTACAAGTCAATTTTGGGCCACATTTTGGCTCTAATCAATCATGTAAGTGACTTCTCACCATATTAGAGTCACTTTGCACATTATATGAGTCACTTGCCTTCATATATTGGTACAATTAACATGTTTACATCATGTACATGCAATTAGAAATCCTTTTAACACCTCTTAGTGCCACATTTTGGTTCTAATTAACCATGTAAGTAACTTTTCACTATATCAGAGTCATTTTGCACCCTATATAAGTCACTTTCCACAACCTATTTGTATA
Source organism: Apium graveolens (assembly GCF_009905375.1). Taxonomy (NCBI): domain Eukaryota; kingdom Viridiplantae; phylum Streptophyta; class Magnoliopsida; order Apiales; family Apiaceae; genus Apium; species Apium graveolens. The sequence goes on along the minus strand of NC_133653.1, from coordinate 247,417,142 downwards.
ATTAACATGTTAACATCATATACATCCAATTTGACACCGTTTTACCATATCTTAATTCCACTTTCATACAAGTCAATTTTGTTCCACATTTTGGTTCTAATCAACCATGTAAGTCACTTTTCACCATATTAGAGTCACTTTGCACCCTATAAGAGTCACTTTCCACCATATACACAACAATTGATATGTTAACATCATATACATCTAATTTGACATCCTTTTACCACCTATTAATGCCACTTTCATACAAGTTAATTTTGTTCCACATTTTCGCTCTAATCAACCATGTAAGTCACTTTTCACCATATTAGAGTCAATTTGCACCCTATATTAGTCACTTTCCACCATATATTTGTACAATTAACATGTTAAGATCACATACATCCGATTTGACATCCTTTCACCACCTAATTCTGAATAGGTCAATTTCGTTCCACATTTTGGTTCTAATCAACCATGTAAGTAACTTTTCACCATATTAGAGTTACTTTACACCCTATAAGAGTCACTTTCCACTATATATATACAATAATTAACATGTTAACATCATATAAATCAAATTTGACATCCTTTTACCACTTATTAATGCCACTTTCATACAAGTTCATTTTGTTCCACATTTTGGCTCTAATCAACCATATAAGTCACTTTTCACTATATTAGAGTCACTTGCCACCATATATTTATACAATTAACATGTTAACATCATGTACATGCAATTAGACATCCTTTACCCACCTCTTGGTAACCCTTTCCTACAAGTCAATTTTGGGCCACATTTTCGCTCTAATCAATCATGTAAGTGACTTCTCATCATATTAGAGTCACTTTGGACCTTATAAGAGTCACTTGCCTTCATATATTGGTACAATTAACATGTTAACATCATGTACATGCAATTAGAAATCCTTTTACCACCTCTTAGTGCCACATTCATACAAGTCAATTTTGGTCCACATTTTGGTTCTAATTAACCATGTAAGTCACTTTTCACTATATTAGAGTCATTTTGCACCCTATATAAGTCACTTTCCACAACCTATTTGTATAATTAACATGTTAACATCATATACATCCAATTTGACACCGTTTTACCACATTTTAGTTCCACTTTCATACAGGTCAATTTTGTTCCACATTTTGGTTCTAATCAACCATGTAGGTCACTTTTCACCATATTAGAGTCACTTTGCACCCTATAAGAGTCACTTTCCACCATATATACAACAATTGATATGTTAACATCATATACATCTAATTTGACATCCTTTTACCACCTATTAATGCCACTTTCATACAAGTTAATTTTGTTCCACATTTTGGCTCTAATCAACCATGTAAGTCACTTTTCACCATATTAGAGTCACTTTGCACCCTATATTAGTCACTTTCCACCATATATTTGTACAATTAACATGTTAAGATCATATACATCCGATTTGACATCCTTTCACCACCTCTTAATTCTGAATAGGTCAATTTCGTTCCACATTTTGGTTCTAATCAACCATGTAAGTAACTTTTCACCATATTAGAGTCACTTTACACCCTATAAGAGTCACTTTCCACTATATATATACAATAATTAACATGTTAACATCATATAAATCAAATTTGACATCCTTTTACCACTTATTAATGCCACTTTCATACAAGTTCATTTTGTTCCACATTTTGGCTCTAATCAACCATATAAGTCACTTTTCACTATATTAGAGTCACTTGCCACCATATATTTATACAATTAACATGTTAACATCATGTACATGCAATTAGACATCCTTCAACCACCTCTTGGTAACCCTTTCCTACAAGTCAATTTTGGGCCACATTTTCCCTCTAATCAATCATGTAAGTGACTTCTCACCATATTAGAGTCACTTTGGACCTTATAAGAGTCACTTGCCTTCATATATTGGTACAATTAACATGTTAACATCATGTACATGCAATTAGAAATCCTTTTACCACCTCTTAGTGCCACATTCATACAAGTCAATTTTGGTCCACATTTTGGTTCTAATTAACCATGTAAGTCACTTTTCACTATATTAGAGTCATTTTGCACCCTATATAAGTCACTTTCCACAACCTATTTGTATAATTAACATGTTAACATCATATACATCCAATTTGACACCGTTTTACCACATCTTAGTTCCACTTTCATACAGGTCAATTTTGTTCCACATTTTGGTTCTAATCAACCATGTAAGTCACTTTTCACCATATTAGAGTCACTTTCCACCCTATAAGAGTCAGTTTCCACCATATATACAACAATTGATATGTTAACATCATATACATCTAATTTGGCATCCTTTTACCACCTATTAATGCCACTTTCATACAAGTTAATTTTGTTCCACATTTTGGCTCTAATCAACCATGTAAGTCACTTTTCACCATATTAGAGTCACTTTGCACCCTATATTAGTCACTTTCCACCATATATTTGTACAATTAACATGTTAAGATCATATACATCCGATTTGACATCCTTTCACCACCTCTTAATTTTGAATAGGTAAATTTCGTTCCATATTTTTGTTCTAATCAACCATGTAAGTAACTTTTCACCATATTAGAGTCACTTTACACCCTATAAGAGTCACTTTCCACCATATATATACAATAATTAACATGTTAACATCATATATATCAAATTTGACATCCTTTTACCACCAATTAATGCCACTTTCATACAAGTTAATTTTGGTCCACATTTTTGCTATAATCAACCATATAAGTCAGTTTTCACCATATTAGAGTCACTTTGCACCCTATAAGAGTTAGTTGCCACCATATATTGATACAATTAACATGTTAACATCATGTACAGGCAATTAGACATCCTTTCACCACCTCTTGGTACCAACAAGTCAATTTTGGGCCACATTTTGGCTCTAATCAATCATGTAAGTGACTTCTCACCATATTAGAGTCACTTTGCACCTTCTAACAGTCACTTGCCTTCATTTATTGGAATAATTAACATGTTAACATCATGTACATGCAATTAGAAATCCTTTTACCACCTCTTAGTGCCACATTCATACAAGTCAATTTTGGTCCACATTTTGGTTCTAATTAACCATGTAAGTCACTTCTCACTATATTTGAGTCATTTTGCACCCTATATAAGTCACTTTCCACAACCTATTTGTATAATTAACATGTTAACATCATATACATCCAATTTGACACCGTTTTACCACATCTTAGTTCCACTTTCATACAGGTCAATTTTGTTCCACATTTTGGTTCTAATCAACCATGTAAGTCACTTTTCACCATATTAGAGTCACTTTGCACCCTATAAGAGTCAGTTTCCACCATATATACAACAATTGATATGTTAACATCATATACATCTAATTTGGCATCCTTTTACCACCTATTAATGCCACTTTCATACAAGTTAATTTTGTTCCACATTTTGGCTCTAATCAACCATGTAAGTCACTTTTCACCATATTAGAGTCACTTTGCACCCTATATTAGTCACTTTCCACCATATATTTGTACAATTAACATGTTAAGATCATATACATCCGATTTGACATCCTTTCACCACCTCTTAATTTTGAATAGGTCAATTTCGTTCCATATTTTTGTTCTAATCAACCATGTAAGTAACTTTTCACCATATTAGAGTCACTTTACACCCTATAAGAGTCACTTTCCACCATATATATACAATAATTAACATTTTAACATCATATACATCAAATTTGACATCCTTTTACCACCAATTAATGCCACTTTCATACAAGTTAATTTTGTTCCACATTTTTGCTCTAATCAACCATATAAGTCAGTTTTCACCATATTAGAGTCACTTTGCACCCTATAAGAGTCACTTGCCACCATATATTGATACAATTAACATGTTAACATCATGTACATGCAATTAGACATCCTTTTACCACCTCTTGGTACCCCTTTCCAACAAGTCAATTTTGGGCCACATTTTGGCTCTAATCAATCATGGTAGTGACTTCTCACCATATTAGAGTCACTTTGCACCTTCTAACAGTCACTTGCCTTTATATATTGGAATAATTAACATGTTAACATCATGTACATGCAATTAGAAATCCTTTTACCACCTCTTAGTGCCACATTCATACAAGTCAATTTTGGTCCACATTTTGGTTCTAATTAACCATGTAAGTCACTTCTCACTATATTTGAGTCATTTTGCACCCTATATAAGTCACTTTCCACAACCTATTTGTATAATTAACATGTTAACATCATATAAATCCAATTTGACACCGTTTTACCACATCTTAGTTCCACTTTCATACATGTCAATTTTGTTCCACATTTTGGTTCTAATCAACCATGTAAGTCACTTTTCACCATATTAGAGTCACTTTGCACCCTATAAGAGTCACTTTCCACCATATATACAACAATTGATATGTTAACATCATATACATCTAATTTGACATCCTTTTACCACCTATTAATGCCACTTTCATACAAGTTAATTTTGTTCCACATTTTGGCTCTAATCAACCATGTAAGTCACTTTTCACCATATTAGAGTCACTTTGCACCCTTTAAGAGTCACATGCCACCATATATTGATACAATTAACATGTTAACATCATGTACATGCGATTTAAAATCCTTTTACCACCTCTTAATTCCACTGTCATACAGATCAATTTTGTTCCGCATTTTGGTTCTAATCAACCATGTAAGTCACTTTTTACCATATTAGAGTCATTTTGCACCTTGTAAGAGTCACTTTCCACCATATATACAACAATTAACATGTTAACATCATATATATCCAATTTGACATTTTTACCACCTATTAATGCCACTTTCATACAAGTTAATTTTGTTCCACATTTTGGCTCTAATCAACCATATAAGTCACTTTTCACCATATTAGAGTCACTTTTCACCCTATAAGAGTCACTTGCCACCATATATTGATACAATTAACATGTTAACATCATGTATATGCAATTAGACATCCTTTAACCACCTCTTGGTACCCCTTTTCTACAAGTCATTTTTGGGCAACATTTTGGCTCTAATCAATAATGTAAGTTACTTCTCACCATATTAGAGTCACTTTGCACCTTATAAGAGTCACTTGCCATCAAATATTGATATAATTAACATGTTAACATCATGTACATGCAATTAGAAATCCTTTTACAACCTCTTAGTGCCATATTCATACAAGTCAATTTTGGTCCACATTTTGGTTCTAATTAACCATGTAAGTCACTTTTCACTATATTAGAGTCATTTTGCACCCTATATAAGTCACTTTCCACAACCTATTTGTATAATTAACATGTTAACATCATATACATCCAATTTGACACCGTTTTACCATATCTTAGTTCCACTTTCATACAGGTCAATTTTGTTCCACATTTTGGTTCTAATCAACCATGTAAGTCACTTTTTACCATATTAGAGTCACTTTGCACCCTATAAGAGTCACTTTCCACCATATATACAAAAATTGATATGTTAACATCATATACATCTAATTTGACATCCTTTTACCACATATTAATGCCACTTTCATACAAGTTAATTTTGTTCCATATTTTGGCTCTAATCAACCATGTAAGTCACTTTTCACCATATTAGAGTCACTTTGCACCCTATATTAGTCACTTTCCACCATATATTTGTACAATTAACATGTTAAGGTCATATACATCCGATTTGACATCCTTTCACCACCTCTTAATTATGAATAGGTCAATTTCATTCCACATTTTGGTTCTAATCAACCATGTAAGTAACTTTTCACCATATTAGAGTCACTTTACACCCTATAAGAGTCACTTTCCACTATATATATACAATAATTAACATGTTAACATCATATAAATCAAATTTGACATCCTTTTACCACTTATTAATGCCACTTTCATACAAGTTCATTTTGTTCCACATTTTGGCTCTAATCAACCATATAAGTCACTTTTCACTATATTAGAGTCACTTGCCACCATATATTTATACAATTAACATGTTAACATCATGTACATGCAATTAGACATCCTTTAACCACCTCTTGGTAACCCTTTCCTACAAGTCAATTTTGGGCCACATTTTCGCTCTAATCAATCATGTAAGTGACTTCTCACCATATTAGAGTCACTTTGGACCTTATAAGAGTCACTTGCCTTCATATATTGGTACAATTAACATGTTAACATCATGTACATGCAATTAGAAATCCTTTTACCACCTCTTAGTGCCACATTCATACAAGTCAATTTTGGTCCACATTTTGGTTCTAATTAACCATGTAAGTCACTTTTCACTATATTAGAGTCATTTTGCACCCTATATAAGTCACTTTCCACAACCTATTTGTATAATTAACATGTTAACATCATATAAATCCAATTTGACACCGTTTTACCACATTTTAGTTCCACTTTCATACAGGTCAATTTTGTTCCACATTTTGGTTCTAATCAACCATGTAAGTCACTTTTCACCATATTAGAGTCACTTTCCACCCTATAAGAGTCAGTTTCCATCATATATACAACAATTGATATGTTAACATCATATACATCTAATTTGGCATCCTTTTACCACCTATTAATGCCACTTTCATACAAGTTAATTTTGTTCCACATTTTGGCTCTAATCAACCATGTAAGTCACTTTTCACCATATTAGAGTCAATTTGCACCCTATATTAGTCACTTTCCACCATATATTTGTACAATTAACATGTTAAGATCATATACATCCGATTTGACATCCTTTCACCACCTCTTAATTTTGAATAGGTCAATTTCGTTCCATATTTTTGTTCTAATCAACCATGTAAGTAACTTTTCACCATATTAGAGTCACTTTACACCCTATAAGAGTCACTTTCCACCATATATATACAATAATTAACATGTTAACATCATATATATCAAATTTGACATCCTTTTACCACCAATTAATGCCACTTTCATACAAGTTAATTTTGTTCCACATTTTTGCTATAATCAACCATATAAGTCAGTTTTCACCATATTAGAGTCACTTTGCACCCTATAAGAGTCACTTGCCACCATATATTGATACAATTAACATGTTAACATCATGTACATGCAATTAGACATCCTTTTACCACCTCTTGGTACCAACAAGTCAATTTTGGGCCACATTTTGGCTCTAATCAATCATGTAAGTGACTTCTCACCATATTAGAGTCACTTTGCACCTTCTAACAGTCACTTGCCTTCATTTATTGGAATAATTAACATGTTAACATCATGTACATGCAATTAGAAATCCTTTTACCACCTCTTAGTGCCACATTCATACTAGTCAATTTTGGTCCACATTTTGGTTCTAATTAACCATGTAAGTCACTTCTCACCATATTTGAGTCATTTTGCACCCTATATAAGTCACTTTCCACAACCTATTTTTATAATTAACATGTTAACATCATATAAATCCAATTTGACACCGTTTTACCACATCTTAGTTCCACTTTCATACAGGTCAATTTTGTTCCACATTTTGGTTCTAATCAACCATGTAAGTCACTTTTCACCATATTAGAGTCACTTTTCACCCTATAAGAGTCACTTGCCACCATATATTGATACAATTAACATGTTAACATCATGTATATGCAATTAGACATCCTTTAACCACCTCTTGGTACCCCTTTTCTACAAGTCATTTTTGGGCAACATTTTGGCTCTAATCAATCATGTAAGTTACTTCTCACCATATTAGAGTCACTTTGCACCTTATAAGAGTCACTTGCCATCAAATATTGATATAATTAACATGTTAACATCATGTACATGCAATTAGAAATCCTTTTACAACCTCTTAGTGCCATATTCATACAAGTCAATTTTGGTCCACATTTTGGTTCTAATTAACCATGTAAGTCACTTTTCACTATATTAGAGTCATTTTGCACCCTATATAAGTCACTTTCCACAACCTATTTGTATAATTAACATGTTAACATCATATACATCCAATTTGACACCGTTTTACCATATCTTAGTTCCACTTTCATACAGGTCAATTTTGTTCCACATTTTGGTTCTAATCAACCATGTAAGTCACTTTTCACCATATTAGAGTCACTTTGCACCCTATAAGAGTCACTTTCCACCATATATACAAAAATTGATATGTTAACATCATATACATCTAATTTGACATCCTTTTACCACATATTAATGCCACTTTCATACAAGTTAATTTTGTTCCACATTTTGGCTCTAATCAACCATGTAAGTCACTTTTCACCATATTAGAGTCACTTTGCACCCTATATTAGTCACTTTCCACCATATATTTGTACAATTAACATGTTAAGGTCATATACATCCGATTTGACATCCTTTCACCACCTCTTAATTATGAATAGGTCAATTTCATTCCACATTTTGGTTCTAATCAACCATGTAAGTAACTTTTCACCATATTAGAGTCACTTTACACCCTATAAGAGTCACTTTCCACTATATATATACAATAATTAACATGTTAACATCATATAAATCAAATTTGACATCCTTTTACCACTTATTAATGCCACTTTCATACAAGTTCATTTTGTTCCACATTTTGGCTCTAATCAACCATATAAGTCACTTTTCACTATATTAGAGTCACTTGCCACCATATATTTATACAATTAACATGTTAACATCATGTACATGCAATTAGACATCCTTTAACCACCTCTTGGTAACCCTTTCCTACAAGTCAATTTTGGGCCACATTTTCGCTCTAATCAATCATGTAAGTGACTTCTCACCATATTAGAGTCACTTTGGACCTTATAAGAGTCACTTGCCTTCATATATTGGTACAATTAACATGTTAACATCATGTACATGCAATTAGAAATCCTTTTACCACCTCTTAGTGCCACATTCATACAAGTCAATTTTGGTCCACATTTTGGTTCTAATTAACCATGTAAGTCACTTTTCACTATATTAGAGTCATTTTGCACCCTATATAAGTCACTTTCCACAACCTATTTGTATAATTAACATGTTAACATCATATAAATCCAATTTGACACCGTTTTACCACATCTTAGTTCCACTTTCATACAGGTCAATTTTGTTCCACATTTTGGTTCTAATCAACCATGTAAGTCACTTTTCACCATATTAGAGTCACTTTCCACCCTATAAGAGTCAGTTTCCATCATATATACAACAATTGATATGTTAACATCATATACATCTAATTTGGCATCCTTTTACCACCTATTAATGCCACTTTCATACAAGTTAATTTTGTTCCACATTTTGGCTCTAATCAACCATGTAAGTCACTTTTCACCATATTAGAGTCAATTTGCACCCTATATTAGTCACTTTCCACCATATATTTGTACAATTAACATGTTAAGATCATATACATCCGATTTGACATCCTTTCACCACCTCTTAATTTTGAATAGGTCAATTTCGTTCCATATTTTTGTTCTAATCAACCATGTAAGTAACTTTTCACCATATTAGAGTCACTTTACACCCTATAAGAGTCACTTTCCACCATATATATACAATAATTAACATGTTAACATCATATATATCAAATTTGACATCCTTTTACCACCAATTAATGCCACTTTCATACAAGTTAATTTTGTTCCACATTTTTGCTATAATCAACCATATAAGTCAGTTTTCACCATATTAGAGTCACTTTGCACCCTATAAGAGTCACTTGCCACCATATATTGATACAATTAACATGTTAACATCATGTACATGCAATTAGACATCCTTTTACCACCTCTTGGTACCAACAAGTCAATTTTGGGCCACATTTTGGCTCTAATCAATCATGTAAGTGACTTCTCACCATATTAGAGTCACTTTGCACCTTCTAACAGTCACTTGCCTTCATTTATTGGAATAATTAACATGTTAACATCATGTACATGCAATTAGAAATCCTTTTACCACCTCTTAGTGCCACATTCATACTAGTCAATTTTGGTCCACATTTTGGTTCTAATTAACCATGTAAGTCACTTCTCACCATATTTGAGTCATTTTGCACCCTATATAAGTCACTTTCCACCACCTATTTTTATAATTAACATGTTAACATCATATAAATCCAATTTGACACCGTTTTACCACATCTTAGTTCCACTTTCATACAGGTCAATTTTGTTCCACATTTTGGTTCTAATCAACCATGTAAGTCACTTTTCACCATATTAGAGTCACTTTGCACCCTATAAGAGTCACTTTCCACCATATATACAACAATTGATATGTTAACATCATATACATCTAATTTGACATCCTTTTACCACCTATTAATGCCACTTTCATACAAGTTAATTTTGTTCCACATTTTGGCTCTAATCAACCATGTAAGTCACTTTTCACCATATTAGAGTCACTTTGCACCCTATATTAGTCACTTTCCACAATATATTTGTACAATTAACATGTTAAGATCATATACATCCGATTTGACATCCTTTCACCACCTCTTAATTCTGAATAGGTCAATTTCGTTCCATATTTTGGTTCTAATCAACCATGTAAGTAACTTTTCACCATATTAGAGTCACTTTACACCCTATAAGAGTCACTTTCCACTATATATATACAATAATTAACATGTTAACATCATATAAATCAAATTTGACATCCTTTTACCACTTATTAATGCCACTTTCATACAAGTTCATTTTGTTCCACATTTTGGCTCTAATCAACCATATAAGTCACTTTTCACTATATTAGAGTCACTTTGCACCCTATAAGAGTCACTTGCCACCATATATTTATACAATTAACATGTTAACATCATGTACATGCAATTAGACATCCTTTAACCACCTCTTGGTAACCCTTTCCTACAAGTCAATTCTGGGCCACATTTTCGCTCTAATCAATCATGTAAGTGACTTCTCACCATATTAGAGTCACTTTGCACCTTATAAGAGTCACTTGCCTTCATATATTGGTACAATTAACATGTTAACATCATGTACATGCAATTAGAAATCCTTTTACCACCTCTTAGTGCCACATTCATACAAGTCAATTTTGGTCCACATTTTGGTTCTAATTAACCATGTAAGTCACTTTTCACTATATTAGAGTCATTTTGCACCCTATATAAGTCACTTTCCACAACCTATTTGTATAATTAACATGTTAACATCATATACATCCAATTTGACACCGTTTTACCACATCTTAGTTCCACTTTCATACAGGTCAATTTTGTTCCACATTTTGGTTCTAATCAACCATGTAAGTCACTTTTCACCATATTAGAGTCACTTTGCACCCTATAAGAGTCAGTTTCCACCATATATACAACAATTGATATGTTAACATCGTATACATCTATTTTGGCATCCTTTTACCACCTATTAATGCCACTTTCATACAAGTTAATTTTGTTCCACATTTTTGCTCTAATCAACCATGTAAGTCACTTTTCACCATATTAGAGTCACTTTGCACCCTATATTAGTCACTTTCCACCATATATTTGTACAATTAACATGTTAAGATCATATACATCCGATTTGACATCCTTTCACCACCTCTTAATTTTGAATAGGTCAATTTCGTTCCATATTTTTGTTCTAATCAACCATGTAAGTAACTTTTCACCATATTAGAGTCACTTTACACCCTATAAGAGTCACTTTCCACCATATATATACAATAATTAACATGTTAACATCATATACATCAAATTTGACATCCTTTTACCACCAATTAATGCCACTTTCATACAAGTTAATTTTGTTCCACATTTTTGCTCTAATCAACCATATAAGTCAGTTTTCACCATATTAGAGTCACTTTGCACCCTATAAGAGTCACTTGCCACCATATATTGATACAATTAACATGTTAACATCATGTACACGCAATTAGACATCTTTTACCACCTCTTGGTACCCCTTTCCAACAAGTCAATTTTGGGCCACATTTTGGCTCTAATCAATCATGTAAGTGACTTCTCACCATATTAGAGTCACTTTGCACCTTCTAACAGTCACTTGCCTTTATATATTGGAATAATTAACATGTTAACATCATGCACATGCAATTAGAAATCCTTTTACCACCTCTTAGTGTCACATTCATACAAGTCAATTTTGGTCCACATTTTGGTTCTAATTAACCATGTAAGTCACTTCTCACTATATTTGAGTCATTTTGCACCCTATATAAGTCACTTTCCACAACCTATTTGTATAATTAACATGTTAACATCATATAAATCCAATTTGACACCGTTTTACCACATCTTAGTTCCACTTTCATACAGGTCAATTTTGTTCCACATTTTGGTTCTAATCAACCATGTAAGTCACTTTTCACCATATTAGAGTCACTTTGCACCCTATAAGAGTCACTTTCCACCATATATACAACAATTGATATGTTAACATCATATACATCTAATTTGACATCCTTTTACCACCTATTAATGCCACTTTCATACAAGTTAATTTTGTTCCACATTTTGGCTCTAATCAACCATGTAAGTCATTTTTCACCATATTAGAGTCACTTTACACCCTATATTAGTCACTTTCCACAATATATTTGTACAATTAACATGTTAAGATCATATACATCCGATTTGACATCCTTTCACCACCTCTTAATTCTGAATAGGTCAATTTCGTTCCACATTTTGGTTCTAATCAACCATGTAACTTTTCACCATATTAGAGTCACTTAACACCCTATAAGAGTCACTTTCCACTATATATATACAATAATTAACATGTTAACATCATATAAATCAAATTTGACATCCTTTTACCACTTATTAATGCCACTTTCATACAAGTTCATTTTGTTCCACATTTTGGCTCTAATCAACCATATAAGTCACTTTTCACTATATTAGAGTCACTTTGCACCCTATAAGAGTCACTTGCCACCATATATTTATACAATTAACATGTTAACATCATGTACATGCAATTAGACATCCTTTAACCACCTCTTGGTAACCCTTTCCTACAAGTCAATTCTGGGCCACATTTTCGCTCTAATCAATCATGTAAGTGACTTCTCACCATATTAGAGTCACTTTGCACCTTATAAGAGTCACTTGCCTTCATATATTGGTACAATTAACATGTTAACATCATGTACATGCAATTAGAAATCCTTTTACCACCTCTTAGTGCCACATTCATACAAGTCAATTTTGGTCCACATTTTGGTTATAATTAACCATGTAAGTCACTTTTCACTATATTAGAGTCATTTTGCACCCTATATAAGTCACTTTCCACAACCTATTTGTATAATTAACATGTTAACATCATATACATCCAATTTGACACCGTTTTACCACATCTTAGTTCCACTTTCATACAGGTCAATTTTGTTCCACATTTTGGTTCTAATCAACCATGTAAGTCACTTTTCACCATATTAGAGTCACTTTGCACCCTATAAGAGTCAGTTTCCACCATATATACAACAATTGATATGTTAACATCATATACATCTATTTTGGCATCCTTTTACCACGTATTAATGTCACTTTCATACAAGTTAATTTTGTTCCACATTTTGGCTCTAATCAACCATGTAAGTCACTTTTCACCATATTAGAGTCACTTTGCACCCTATATTAGTCACTTTCCACCATATATTTGTACAATTAACATGTTAAGATCATATACATCCGATTTGACATCCTTTCACCACCTCTTAATTTTGAATAGGTCAATTTCGTTCCATATTTTTGTTCTAATCAACCATGTAAGTAACTTTTCACCATATTAGAGTCACTTTACACCCTATAAGAGTCACTTTACACCATATATATACAATAATTAACATGTTAACATCATATACATCAAATTTTACATCCTTTTACCACCAATTAATGCCACTTTCATACAAGTTAATTTTGTTCCACATTTTTGCTCTAATCAACCATATAAGTCAGTTTTCACCATATTAGAGTCACTTTGCACCCTATAAGAGTCACTTGCCACCATATATTGATACAATTAACATGTTAACATCATGTACATGCAATTAGACATCCTTTTACCACCTCTTGGTACCCCTTTCCAACAAGTCAATTTTGGGCCACATTTTGGCTCTAATCAATCATGTTAGTGACTTCTCACCATATTAGAGTCACTTTGCACCTTCTAACAGTCACTTGCCTTTATATATTGGAATAATTAACATGTTAACATCATGCACATGCAATTAGAAATCCTTTTACCACCTCTTAGTGCCACATTCATACAAGTCAATTTTGGTCCACATTTTGGTTCTAATTAACCATGTAAGTCACTTCTCACTATATTTGAGTCATTTTGCACCCTATATAAGTCACTTTCCACAACCTATTTGTATAATTAACATGTTAACATCATATAAATCCAATTTGACACAGTTTTACCACATCTTAGTTCCACTTTCATACAGGTCAATTTTGTTCCACATTTTGGTTCTAATCAACCATCTAAGTCACTTTTCACCATATTAGAGTCACTTTGCACCCTATAAGAGTCACTTTCCACCATATATACAACAATTGATATGTTAACATCATATACATCTAATTTGACATCCTTTTACCACCTATTAATGCCACTTTCATACAAGTTAATTTTGTTCCACATTTTGGCTCTAATCAACCATGTAAGTCACTTTTCACCATATTAGAGTCACTTTGCACCCTTTAAGAGTCACATGCCACCATATATTGATACAATTAACATGTTAATATCATGTACATGCGATTTAAAATCCTTTTACCACCTCTTAATTCCACTGTCATACAGATCAATTTTGTTCCACATTTTGGTTCTAATCAACCATGTAAGTCACTTTTTACCATATTAGAGTCATTTTGCACCTTGTAAGAGTCACTTTCCACCATATATACAACAATTAACATGTTAACATCATATATATCCAATTTGACATTTTTACCACCTATTAATGCCACTTTCATACAAGTTAATTTTGTTCCATATTTTGGCTCTAATCAACCATGTAAGTCACTTTTCACCATATTAGAGTCACTTTTCACCCTATAATAGTCACTTGCCACCATATATTGATACAATTAACATGTTAACATCATGTATATGCAATTAGACATCCTTTAACCACCTCTTGGTACCCCTTTCCTACAAGTCAATTTTGGGCAACATTTTGGCTCTAATCAATCATGTAAGTTACTTCTCACCATATTAGAGTCACTTTGCACCTTATAAGAGTCACTTGCCATCAAATATTGATATAATTAACATGTTAACATCATGTACATGCAATTAGAAATCCTTTTACAACCTCTTAGTGCCATATTCATACAAGTCAATTTTGGTCCACATTTTGGTTCTAATTAACCATGTAAGTCACTTTTCACTATATTAGAGTCATTTTGCACCCTATATAAGTCACTTTGCACAACCTATTTGTATAATTAACATGTTAACATCATATACATCCAATTTGACACCGTTTTACCACATCTTAGTTCCACTTTCATACAGGTCAATTTTGTTCCACATTTTGGTTCTAATCAACCATGTAAGTCACTTTTCACCATATTAGAGTCACTTTGCACCCTATAAGAGTCACTTTCCACCATATATACAACAATTGATATGTTAACATCATATACATCTAATTTGACATCCTTTTACCACCTATTAATGCCACTTTCATACAAGTTAATTTTGTTCCACATTTTGGCTCTAATCAACCATGTAAGTCACTTTTCACCATATTAGAGTCACTTTGCACCCTATATTAGTCACTTTCCACAATATATTTGTACAATTAACATGTTAAGATCATATACATCCGATTTGACATCCTTTCACCACCTCTTAATTCTGAATAGGTCAATTTCGTTCCATATTTTGGTTCTAATCAACCATGTAAGTAACTTTTCACCATATTAGAGTCACTTTACACCCTATAAGAGTCACTTTCCACTATATATATACAATAATTAACATGTTAACATCATATAAATCAAATTTGACATCCTTTTACCACTTATTAATGCCACTTTCATACAAGTTCATTTTGTTCCACATTTTGGCTCTAATCAACCATATAAGTCACTTTTCACTATATTAGAGTCACTTTGCACCCTATAAGAGTCACTTGCCACCATATATTTATACAATTAACATGTTAACATCATGTACATGCAATTAGACATCCTTTAACCACCTCTTGGTAACCCTTTCCTACAAGTCAATTCTGGGCCACATTTTCGCTCTAATCAATCATGTAAGTGACTTCTCACCATATTAGAGTCACTTTGCACCTTATAAGAGTCACTTGCCTTCATATATTGGTACAATTAACATGTTAACATCATGTACATGCAATTAGAAATCCTTTTACCACCTCTTAGTGCCACATTCATACAAGTCAATTTTGGTCCACATTTTGGTTCTAATTAACCATGTAAGTCACTTTTCACTATATTAGAGTCATTTTGCACCCTATATAAGTCACTTTCCACAACCTATTTGTATAATTAACATGTTAACATCATATACATCCAATTTGACACCGTTTTACCACATCTTAGTTCCACTTTCATACAGGTCAATTTTGTTCCACATTTTGGTTCTAATCAACCATGTAAGTCACTTTTCACCATATTAGAGTCACTTTGCACCCTATAAGAGTCAGTTTCCACCATATATACAACAATTGATATGTTAACATCATATACATCTATTTTGGCATCCTTTTACCACCTATTAATGCCACTTTCATACAAGTTAATTTTGTTCCACATTTTGGCTCTAATCAACCATGTAAGTCACTTTTCACCATATTAGAGTCACTTTGCACCCTATATTAGTCACTTTCCACCATATATTTGTACAATTAACATGTTAAGATCATATACATCCGATTTGACATCCTTTCACCACCTCTTAATTTTGAATAGGTCAATTTCGTTCCATATTTTTGTTCTAATCAACCATGTAAGTAACTTTTCACCATATTAGAGTCACTTTACACCCTATAAGAGTCACTTTACACCATATATATACAATAATTAACATGTTAACATCATATACATCAAATTTTACATCCTTTTACCACCAATTAATGCCACTTTCATACAAGTTAATTTTGTTCCACATTTTTGCTCTAATCAACCATATAAGTCAGTTTTCACCATATTAGAGTCACTTTGCACCCTATAAGAGTCACTTGCCACCATATATTGATACAATTAACATGTTAACATCATGTACATGCAATTAGACATCCTTTTACCACCTCTTGGTACCCCTTTCCAACAAGTCAATTTTGGGCCACATTTTGGCTCTAATCAATCATGTTAGTGACTTCTCACCATATTAGAGTCACTTTGCACCTTCTAACAGTCACTTGCCTTTATATATTGGAATAATTAACATGTTAACATCATGCACATGCAATTAGAAATCCTTTTACCACCTCTTAGTGCCACATTCATACAAGTCAATTTTGGTCCACATTTTGGTTCTAATTAACCATGTAAGTCACTTCTCACTATATTTGAGTCATTTTGCACCCTATATAAGTCACTTTCCACAACCTATTTGTATAATTAACATGTTAACATCATATAAATCCAATTTGACACAGTTTTACCACATCTTAGTTCCACTTTCATACAGGTCAATTTTGTTCCACATTTTGGTTCTAATCAACCATCTAAGTCACTTTTCACCATATTAGAGTCACTTTGCACCCTATAAGAGTCACTTTCCACCATATATACAACAATTGATATGTTAACATCATATACATCTAATTTGACATCCTTTTACCACCTATTAATGCCACTTTCATACAAGTTAATTTTGTTCCACATTTTGGCTCTAATCAACCATGTAAGTCACTTTTCACCATATTAGAGTCACTTTGCACCCTTTAAGAGTCACATGCCACCATATATTGATACAATTAACATGTTAATATCATGTACATGCGATTTAAAATCCTTTTACCACCTCTTAATTCCACTGTCATACAGATCAATTTTGTTCCACATTTTGGTTCTAATCAACCATGTAAGTCACTTTTTACCATATTAGAGTCATTTTGCACCTTGTAAGAGTCACTTTCCACCATATATACAACAATTAACATGTTAACATCATATATATCCAATTTGACATTTTTACCACCTATTAATGCCACTTTCATACAAGTTAATTTTGTTCCATATTTTGGCTCTAATCAACCATGTAAGTCACTTTTCACCATATTAGAGTCACTTTTCACCCTATAATAGACACTTGCCACCATATATTGATACAATTAACATGTTAACATCATGTATATGCAATTAGACATCCTTTAACCACCTCTTGGTACCCCTTTCCTACAAGTCAATTTTGGGCATCATTTTGGCTCTAATCAATCATGTAAGTTACTTCTCACCATATTAGAGTCACTTTGCACCTTATAAGAGTCACTTGCCATCAAATATTGATATAATTAACATGTTAACATCATGTACATGCAATTAGAAATCCTTTTACAACCTCTTAGTGCCATATTCATACAAGTCAATTTTGGTCCACATTTTGGTTCTAATTAACCATGTAAGTCACTTTTCACTATATTAGAGTCATTTTGCACCCTATATAAGTCACTTTGCACAACCTATTTGTATAATTAACATGTTAACATCATATACATCCAATTTGACACCGTTTTACCACATCTTAGTTCCACTTTCATACAGGTCAATTTTGTTCCACATTTTGGTTCTAATCAACCATGTAAGTCACTTTTCACCATATTAGAGTCACTTTGCACCCTATAAGAGTCACTTTCCACCATATATACAACAATTGATATGTTAACATCATATACATCTAATTTGACATCCTTTTACCACCTATTAATGCCACTTTCATACAAGTTAATTTTGTTCCACATTTTGGCTCTAATCAACCATGTAAGTCACTTTTCACCATATTAGAGTCACTTTGCACCCTATATTAGTCACTTTCCACAATATATTTGTACAATTAACATGTTAAGATCATATACATCCGATTTGACATCCTTTCACCACCTCTTAATTCTGAATAGGTCAATTTCGTTCCATATTTTGGTTCTAATCAACCATGTAAGTAACTTTTCACCATATTAGAGTCACTTTACACCCTATAAGAGTCACTTTCCACTATATATATACAATAATTAACATGTTAACATCATATAAATCAAATTTGACATCCTTTTACCACTTATTAATGCCACTTTCATACAAGTTCATTTTGTTCCACATTTTGGCTCTAATCAACCATATAAGTCACTTTTCACTATATTAGAGTCACTTTGCACCCTATAAGAGTCACTTGCCACCATATATTTATACAATTAACATGTTAACATCATGTACATGCAATTAGACATCCTTTAACCACCTCTTGGTAACCCTTTCCTACAAGTCAATTCTGGGCCACATTTTCGCTCTAATCAATCATGTAAGTGACTTCTCACCATATTAGAGTCACTTTGCACCTTATAAGAGTCACTTGCCTTCATATATTGGTACAATTAACATGTTAACATCATGTACATGCAATTAGAAATCCTTTTACCACCTCTTAGTGCCACATTCATACAAGTCAATTTTGGTCCACATTTTGGTTCTAATTAACCATGTAAGTCACTTTTCACTATATTAGAGTCATTTTGCACCCTATATAAGTCACTTTCCACAACCTATTTGTATAATTAACATGTTAACATCATATACATCCAATTTGACACCGTTTTACCACATCTTAGTTCCACTTTCATACAGGTCAATTTTGTTCCACATTTTGGTTCTAATCAACCATGTAAGTCACTTTTCACCATATTAGAGTCACTTTGCACCCTATAAGAGTCAGTTTCCACCATATATACAACAATTGATATGTTAACATCATATACATCTATTTTGGCATCCTTTTACCACCTATTAATGCCACTTTCATACAAGTTAATTTTGTTCCACATTTTTGCTCTAATCAACCATGTAAGTCACTTTTCACCATATTAGAGTCACTTTGCACCCTATATTAGTCACTTTCCACCATATATTTGTACAATTAACATGTTAAGATCATATACATCCGATTTGACATCCTTTCACCACCTCTTAATTTTGAATAGGTCAATTTCGTTCCATATTTTTGTTCTAATCAACCATGTAAGTAACTTTTCACCATATTAGAGTCACTTTACACCCTATAAGAGTCACTTTCCACCATATATATACAATAATTAACATGTTAACATCATATACATCAAATTTGACATCCTTTTACCACCAATTAATGCCACTTTCATACAAGTTAATTTTGTTCCACATTTTTGCTCTAATCAACCATATAAGTCAGTTTTCACCATATTAGAGTCACTTTGCACCCTATAAGAGTCACTTGCCACCATATATTGATACAATTAACATGTTAACATCATGTACACGCAATTAGACATCTTTTACCACCTCTTGGTACCCCTTTCCAACAAGTCAATTTTGGGCCACATTTTGGCTCTAATCAATCATGTAAGTGACTTCTCACCATATTAGAGTCACTTTGCACCTTCTAACAGTCACTTGCCTTTATATATTGGAATAATTAACATGTTAACATCATGCACATGCAATTAGAAATCCTTTTACCACCTCTTAGTGTCACATTCATACAAGTCAATTTTGGTCCACATTTTGGTTCTAATTAACCATGTAAGTCACTTCTCACTATATTTGAGTCATTTTGCACCCTATATAAGTCACTTTCCACAACCTATTTGTATAATTAACATGTTAACATCATATAAATCCAATTTGACACCGTTTTACCACATCTTAGTTCCACTTTCATACAGGTCAATTTTGTTCCACATTTTGGTTCTAATCAACCATGTAAGTCACTTTTCACCATATTAGAGTCACTTTGCACCCTATAAGAGTCACTTTCCACCATATATACAACAATTGATATGTTAACATCATATACATCTAATTTGACATCCTTTTACCACCTATTAATGCCACTTTCATACAAGTTAATTTTGTTCCACATTTTGGCTCTAATCAACCATGTAAGTCATTTTTCACCATATTAGAGTCACTTTACACCCTATATTAGTCACTTTCCACAATATATTTGTACAATTAACATGTTAAGATCATATACATCCGATTTGACATCCTTTCACCACCTCTTAATTCTGAATAGGTCAATTTCGTTCCACATTTTGGTTCTAATCAACCATGTAACTTTTCACCATATTAGAGTCACTTAACACCCTATAAGAGTCACTTTCCACTATATATATACAATAATTAACATGTTAACATCATATAAATCAAATTTGACATCCTTTTACCACTTATTAATGCCACTTTCATACAAGTTCATTTTGTTCCACATTTTGGCTCTAATCAACCATATAAGTCACTTTTCACTATATTAGAGTCACTTTGCACCCTATAAGAGTCACTTGCCACCATATATTTATACAATTAACATGTTAACATCATGTACATGCAATTAGACATCCTTTAACCACCTCTTGGTAACCCTTTCCTACAAGTCAATTCTGGGCCACATTTTCGCTCTAATCAATCATGTAAGTGACTTCTCACCATATTAGAGTCACTTTGCACCTTATAAGAGTCACTTGCCTTCATATATTGGTACAATTAACATGTTAACATCATGTACATGCAATTAGAAATCCTTTTACCACCTCTTAGTGCCACATTCATACAAGTCAATTTTGGTCCACATTTTGGTTATAATTAACCATGTAAGTCACTTTTCACTATATTAGAGTCATTTTGCACCCTATATAAGTCACTTTCCACAACCTATTTGTATAATTAACATGTTAACATCATATACATCCAATTTGACACCGTTTTACCACATCTTAGTTCCACTTTCATACAGGTCAATTTTGTTCCACATTTTGGTTCTAATCAACCATGTAAGTCACTTTTCACCATATTAGAGTCACTTTGCACCCTATAAGAGTCAGTTTCCACCATATATACAACAATTGATATGTTAACATCATATACATCTATTTTGGCATCCTTTTACCACCTATTAATGCCACTTTCATACAAGTTAATTTTGTTCCACATTTTGGCTCTAATCAACCATGTAAGTCACTTTTCACCATATTAGAGTCACTTTGCACCCTATATTAGTCACTTTCCACCATATATTTGTACAATTAACATGTTAAGATCATATACATCCGATTTGACATCCTTTCACCACCTCTTAATTTTGAATAGGTCAATTTCGTTCCATATTTTTGTTCTAATCAACCATGTAAGTAACTTTTCACCATATTAGAGTCACTTTACACCCTATAAGAGTCACTTTACACCATATATATACAATAATTAACATGTTAACATCATATACATCAAATTTTACATCCTTTTACCACCAATTAATGCCACTTTTATACAAGTTAATTTTGTTCCACATTTTTGCTCTAATCAACCATATAAGTCAGTTTTCACCATATTAGAGTCACTTTGCACCCTATAAGAGTCACTTGCCACCATATATTGATACAATTAACATGTTAACATCATGTACATGCAATTAGACATCCTTTTACCACCTCTTGGTACCCCTTTCCAACAAGTCAATTTTGGGCCACATTTTGGCTCTAATCAATCATGTTAGTGACTTCTCACCATATTAGAGTCACTTTGCACCTTCTAACAGTCACTTGCCTTTATATATTGGAATAATTAACATGTTAACATCATGCACATGCAATTAGAAATCCTTTTACCACCTCTTAGTGCCACATTCATACAAGTCAATTTTGGTCCACATTTTGGTTCTAATTAACCATGTAAGTCACTTCTCACTATATTTGAGTCATTTTGCACCCTATATAAGTCACTTTCCACAACCTATTTGTATAATTAACATGTTAACATCATATAAATCCAATTTGACACAGTTTTACCACATCTTAGTTCCACTTTCATACAGGTCAATTTTGTTCCACATTTTGGTTCTAATCAACCATCTAAGTCACTTTTCACCATATTAGAGTCACTTTGCACCCTATAAGAGTCACTTTCCACCATATATACAACAATTGATATGTTAACATCATATACATCTAATTTGACATCCTTTTACCACCTATTAATGCCACTTTCATACAAGTTAATTTTGTTCCACATTTTGGCTCTAATCAACCATGTAAGTCACTTTTCACCATATTAGAGTCACTTTGCACCCTTTAAGAGTCACATGCCACCATATATTGATACAATTAACATGTTAATATCATGTACATGCGATTTAAAATCCTTTTACCACCTCTTAATTCCACTGTCATACAGATCAATTTTGTTCCACATTTTGGTTCTAATCAACCATGTAAGTCACTTTTTACCATATTAGAGTCATTTTGCACCTTGTAAGAGTCACTTTCCACCATATATACAACAATTAACATGTTAACATCATATATATCCAATTTGACATTTTTACCACCTATTAATGCCACTTTCATACAAGTTAATTTTGTTCCATATTTTGGCTCTAATCAACCATGTAAGTCACTTTTCACCATATTAGAGTCACTTTTCACCCTATAATAGTCACTTGCCACCATATATTGATACAATTAACATGTTAACATCATGTATATGCAATTAGACATCCTTTAACCACCTCTTGGTACCCCTTTCCTACAAGTCAATTTTGGGCAACATTTTGGCTCTAATCAATCATGTAAGTTACTTCTCACCATATTAGAGTCACTTTGCACCTTATAAGAGTCACTTGCCATCAAATATTGATATAATTAACATGTTAACATCATGTACATGCAATTAGAAATCCTTTTACAACCTCTTAGTGCCATATTCATACAAGTCAATTTTGGTCCACATTTTGGTTCTAATTAACCATGTAAGTCACTTTTCACTATATTAGAGTCATTTTGCACCCTATATAAGTCACTTTGCACAACCTATTTGTATAATTAACATGTTAACATCATATACATCCAATTTGACACCGTTTTACCACATCTTAGTTCCACTTTCATACAGGTCAATTTTGTTCCACATTTTGGTTCTAATCAACCATGTAAGTCACTTTTCACCATATTAGAGTCACTTTGCACCCTATAAGAGTCACTTTCCACCATATATACAAAAATTGATATGTTAACATCATATACATCTAATTTGACATCCTTTTACCACCTATTAATGCGACTTTCATACAAGTTAATTTTGTTCCACATTTCGGCTCTAATCAACCATGTAAGTCACTTTTCTCCATATTAGAGTCACTTTGCACCCTATAAGAGTCACTTGCCACCATATATTGATACAATTAACATGTTAACATCATGTACACGCAATTAGACATCCTTTAACCATATCTTGGTACCCCTTTCTTACAAGTCAATTTTGGGCCACATTTTGGCTCTAATCAAACATGTAAGTCACTTCTCACAATATTAGAGTCACTTTGCACCTTATAAGAGTCACTTGCCATCATTTATTGGTACAATTAACTTGTTAATATCATGTACGTGCAATTAGAAATCCTTTTACCACCTCTTAGTGCCACATTCATACAAGTCAATTTTGGTCCACATTTTGGTTCTAATTAACCATGTAAGTCACTTTTCATCATATTAGAGTCATTTTGCGTCCTGAATGAGTCACTTTCCACCAAATACTTGTAGAATTAAGATGTTAACATCATATACATCCGATTTAAAATCCTTTTACCACCTATTAATTCCACTTTCATAAAGATCAATTTTGTTCCGCATTTTGGTTCTAATTAACCATGTAAGTCACTTTTCACCATATTAGAGTCATTTTGCACCTTGTAAGAGTCACTTTCCACCATATATACAACAATTAACATGTTAACATCATATACATCCAATTTGACATTTTTTTACCACCTATTAATGCCACTTTCATACAAGTTAATTTTGTTCCACATTTTGGCTCTAATCAACCATGTAAGTCACTTTTCACCATATTAGAGTCACTTTGCACCCTATAAGAGTCACTCTCCACCATATATTGATATAATTAACATGTTAACATCATGTACATGCAATTAGACAACCTTTAACCACCTCTTGGTACCCCTTTCCTACAAGTCATTTTTGGGCAACATTTTGGCTCTAATCAATCATGTAAGTTACTTCTCACCATATTAGAGTCACTTTGCACCTTATAAGAGTCACTTGCCATCAAATATTGATACAATTAACATGTTAACATCATGTACATGCAATTAGAAATCCTTTTACAACTTCTTAGTGCCATATTCATACAAGTCAATTTTGGTCCATATTTTGGTTCTAATTAACCATGTAAGTCACTTTTCACTATATTAGAGTCATTTTGCACCCTATATAAGTCACTTTCCACAACCTATTTGTATAATTAACATGTTAACATCATATACATCCAATTTGACACCGTTTTACCACATCTTAGTTCCACTTTCATACAGGTCAATTTTGTTCCATATTTTGGTTCTAATCAACCATGTAAGTCACTTTTCACCATATTAGAGTCACCTTGCACCCTATAAGAGTCACTTTCCACCATATATACAACAATTGATATGTTAACATCATATACTTCTACTTTGACATTCTTTTACCACCTATTAATGCCACTTTCATACAAGTTAATTTTGTTCCACATTTTGGCTCTAATCAACCATGTAAGTCACTTTTCACCATATTAGAGTCACTTTGCACCCTATAAGAGTCACTTGCCACCATATATTGATTCAATTAACATGTTAACATCATGTACATGCAATTAGACATCCTTTATCCACCTCTTGGTACCCCTTTCCTACAAGTCATTTTTGGGCAACATTTTGGCTCTAATCAATCATGTAAGCTACTTCTCGCCATATTAGAGTCACTTTGCACCTTATAAGAGTCACTTGCCATCAAATATTGATATAATTAAAATGTTAACATCATGTACATGCAATTAGAAATCCTTTTACAACCTCTTAGTGCCATATTCATACAAGTCAATTTTGGTCCACATTTTGGTTCTAATTAACCATGTAAGTCACTTTTCACTATATTAGAGTTATTTTGCACCCTATATAAGTCACTTTCCACAACCTATTTGTATAATTAACATGTTAACATCATATAAATCCAATATGACACCGTTTTACCACATCTTAGTTCCACTTTCATACAGGTCAATTTTGTTCCACATTTTGGTTCTAATCAACCATGCAAGTCACTTTTCACCATATTAGAGTCACTTTGCACCCTATAAGAGTCACTTTCCACCATATATACAAAAATTGATATGTTAACATCATATAAATCTAATTTGACATCCTTTTACCACCTATTAATGCCACTTTCATACAAGTTAATTTTGTTCCACATTTCGGCTCTAATCAACCATGTAAGTCACTTTTCACCATATTAGAGTCACTTTGCACCCTATAAGAGTCACTTGCCACCATATATTGATACAATTAATATGTTAACATCATGTACATGCAAGACATCCTTTAACCACATCTTGGTACCCCTTTCTTACAAGTCAATTTTGGGCCACATTTTGGCTCTAATCAAACATGTAAGTCACTTCTCACAATATTAGAGTCACTTTGCACCTTATAAGAGTCACTTGCCATCATTTATTGGTACAATTAACATGTTAATATCATGTACATGCAATTAGAAATCCTTTTACCACCTCTTAGTGCCACATTCATACAAGTCAATTTTGGTCCACATTTTGGTTCTAATTAACCATGTAAGTCACTTTTCACCATATTAGAGTCATTTTGCGCCCTGTATGAGTCACTTTCCACCAAATACTTGTAGAATTAAGATGTTAACATCATATACATCCGATTTAAAATCCTTTTACCACCTCTTAATTCCACTTTCATACAGATCAATTTTGTTCCGCATTTTGGTTGTAATCAACCATGTAAGTCACTTTTCACCATATTAGAGTCATTTTGCACCTTGTAAGAGTCACTTTCCACCATATATACAACAATTAACATGTTAACATCATATACATCCAATTTGACATTTTTTTACCACCTATTAATGCCACTTTCATACAAGTTAATTTTGTTCCACATTTTGGCTCTAATCAACCATGTAAGTCACTTTTCACCATATTAGTGTCACTTTGCACCCTATAAGAGTCACTCTCCACCATATATTGATATAATTAACATGTTAACATCATGTACATGCAATTAGACAACCTTTAACCACCTCTTGGTACCCCTTTCCTATAAGTCATTTTTGGGCAACATTTTGGCTCTAATCAATCATGTAAGTTACTTCTCACCATATTAGAGTCACTTTGCACCTTATAAGAGTCACTTGCCATCAAATATTGATACAGTTAACATGTTAACATCATGTACATGCAATTAGAAATCCTTTTATAACTTCTTAGTGCCATATTCATACAAGTCAATTTTGGTCCACATTTTGGTTCTAATTAACCATGTAAGTCACTTTTCACTATATTACAGTCATTTTGCACCCTATATAAGTCACTTTCCACAACCTATTTGTATAATTAACATGTTAACATCATATACATCCAATTTGACACCGTTTTACCACATCTTAGTTCCACTTTCATACAGGTCAATTTTGTTCCATATTTTGGTTCTAATCAACCATGTAAGTCACTTTTCACCATATTAGAGTCACTTTGCACCCTATAAGAGTCACTTTCCACCATATATACAACACTTGATATGTTAACATCATATACTTCTACTTTGACATTCTTTTACCACCTATTAATGCCACTTTCATATAAGTAAATTTTGTTCCACATTTTGGCTCTAATCAACCTTGTAAGTCACTTTTCACCATATTAGAGTCACTTTACACCCTATAAGAGTCACTTTGCACCCTATAAGAGTCACTTGCCACCATATATTGATACAATTAACATGTTAACATCATGTACATGCAATTTGACATCCTTTAACCACATCTTGGTACCCCTTTCTTACAGTCAATTTTTGGCCACATTTTGGCTCTAATCAAACATGTAAGTCACTTCTCACAATATTACAGTCACTTTGCACATTATAAGAGTTGCTTGACATCATTTATTGGTACAAATAACATGTTAATATCATGTACATGTAATTAGATATCCTTTTACCACCTCTTAGTGCCACATTCATACAAGTCAATATTGGTCCACATTTTGGTTCTAATTAACCATGTAAGTCACTTTTCACCACATTAGAGTCATTTTGCGCCCTGTATGAGTCACTTTCAACCAAATATTTGTACAATTAAGATGTCAACATCATATACATCCGATTTAAAATCCTTTTACCACCTCTTAATTCCACTTTCATACAGATCAATTTTGTTCCGCATTTTGGTTCTAATCAACCATGTAAGTAACTTTTCACCATATTAGAGTCACTTTACACCCTATAAGAGTCACTTTCCACCATATATATACAATAATTAATATGTTAACATCAAATACATCAAATTTGGCATCCTTTTACCACCTATTAATGCCACTTTCATACAAGTTAATTTTGTTCCACATTTTGGCTCTAATCAACCATGTAAGTCACTTTTCACCAGATTAGAGTCACTTTGCACCCTATATTAGTCACTTTCCACCATATATTTGTACAGTTAACATGTTAAGATCATATACATCCGATTTGACATCCTTTCACCACCTCTTAATTCTAAATAGGTCAATTTCGTTCCACATTTTTGTTCTAATCAACCATGTAAGTAACTTTTCACCATATTAGAGTCACTTTACAGCCTATAAGAGTCACTTTCCACCATATATATACAATAATTAACATGTTAACATCATATACATCAAATTTGACATCCTTTTACCACTTATTAATGCCACTTTCATACAAGTTAATTTTGTTCCACATTTTGGCTCTAATCAACCATATAAGTCACTTTTTACCATATTAGAGTCACTTTGCACCCTATAAGATTCACTTGCCACCATATATTGATACAATTAACATGTTAACATCATGTACATGCAATTAGACATCCTTTAACCACCTCTTGGTACCCCTTTCCTACAAGTCAATTTTGGGCCACATTTTGGCTCTAATCAATCATGTAAGTGACTTCTCACCATATTAGAGTCACTTTGCACCTTATAAGAGTCACTTGCCTTCATATATTGGTACAATTAACATGTTAACTTCATGTACATGCAATTAGAAATCCTTTTACCACCTCTTAGTGCCATATTCATACAAGTCAATTTTGGTC
Organism: Apium graveolens; assembly: GCF_009905375.1. Taxonomy (NCBI): domain Eukaryota; kingdom Viridiplantae; phylum Streptophyta; class Magnoliopsida; order Apiales; family Apiaceae; genus Apium; species Apium graveolens. The sequence goes on along the minus strand of NC_133653.1, from coordinate 247,387,773 downwards.
CACATTTTGGTTCTAATTAACCATGTAAGTCACTTTTCACTATATTAGAGTCATTTTGCACCCTATATAAGTCACTTTCCACAACCTATTTGTATAATTAACATGTTAACATCATATACATCCAATTTGACACCGTTTTACCACATCTTAGTTCCACTTTCATACAGGTCAATTTTGTTCCATATTTTGGTTCTAATCAACCATGTAAGTCACTTTTCACCATGTTATTGTCACTTTGCACCCTATAAAAGTCACTTTACACCATATATACAACAATTGATATGTTAACATCATATACATCTAATTTGACATCCTTTTACCACCTATTAATGCCACTTTCATACAAGTTAATTTTTTCCCACATTTTGGCTCTAATTAACCATGTAAGTCACTTTTCACCATATTAGAGTCACTTTGCACCCTATATTAGTCACTTTCTACCATATATTTGTACAATTAACATGTTAAGATCATATACATCCGATTTGACATCCTTTCACCACCTCTTAATTATGAATAGGTCAATTTCATTCCACATTTTGGTTCTAATCAACCATGTAAGTAACTTTTCACCATATTAGAGTCACTTTACACCCTATAAGAGTCACTTTCCACCATATATATACAATAATTAACATGTTAACATCATATACATCAAATTTGACATTCTTTTACCACCTATTAATGCCACTTTCATACAAGTTAATTTTGTTCACATTTTGGCTCTAATCAACCATGTAAGTCACTTTTCACCATATTAGAGTCACTTTGCACCCTATAAGAGTCACTCTCCACCATATATTGATACAATTAACATGTTAACATCATGTACATGCAATTAGACAACCTTTAACCACCTCTTGGTACCCCTTTTCTACAAGTCATTTTTGGGCAACATTTTGGCTCTAATCAATCATGTAAGTTACTTCTCACCATATTAGAGTCACTTTGCACCTTATAAGAGTCATTTGCCATCAAATATTGCTACAATTAACATGTTAACATCATGTACATGCAATTAGAAATCCTTTTACAACCTCTTAGTGCCATATTCATACAAGTCAATTTTGGTCCACATTTTGGTTCTAATTAACATATAAGTCAATTTTCACTATATTAGAGTCATTTTGCACCCTATATAAGTCACTTTCCATAACCTATTTGTATAATTAACATGTTAACATCATATACATCCAATTTGACACCGTTTTACCACATCTTAGTTCCACTTTCATACAGGTCAATTTTGTTCTACATTTTGGTTCTAATCAACCATGTAAGTCACTTTTCACCATATTAGAGTCACTTTGCACCCTATAAGAGTCACTTTGCACCATATATACAACAATTGATATGTTAACATAATATACATCTAATTTGACATCCTTTTACCCCCTATTAATGCCACTTTCATACAAGTTAATTTTGTTCCACATTTTATCTCTAATCAACCATGTAAGTCACTTTTCACCATATTAGAGTCACTTTGCACCCTATATTAGTCACTTTCCACCATATATTTGTACAATTAACATGTTAAGATCATATACATCCGATTTGACATCCTTTCACCACCTCTTAATTTTGAATAGGTCAATTTCGTTCCACATTTTGGTTCTAATCAACCATGTAAGTAACTTTTCACCATATTAGAGTCACTTTACACCCTATGAGAGTCACTTTCCACCATATATATACAATAATTAACATGTTAACATCATATACATCAAATTTGACATCCTTTTACCACCTATTAATGCCACTTTCATAAAAGTTAATTTTGTTCCACATTTTGGCTCTAATCAACCATATAAGTCACTTTCACCATATTAGAGTCACTTTGCACCCTATAAGAGTCACTTGCCACCATATATTGATACAATTAACATGTTAACATCATGTACATGCAATTACAAATCCTTTTACAACCTCTCGGTACCCCTTTCCTACAAGTCAATTTTGGGCCACATTTTGGCTCTAATCAATCATGTAAGTGACTTCTCACCATATTAGAGTCACTTTGCACCTTCTAACAGTCACTTGCCTTCATATATTGGTACAATTAACATGTTAACATCATGTACATGCAATTAGAAATGCTTTTACCACCTCTTAGTGCCACATTCATACAAGTCAATTTTGGTCCACATTTTGGTTCTAATTAACCATGTAAGTCACGTTTCACTATATTAGAGTCATTTTGCACCCTATATAAGTCACTTTCCACAACCTATTTGTATAATTAACATGTTAACATCATATACATCCAATTTGACACCGTTTTACCACATCTTAGTTCCACTTTCATACAGGTCAATTTTGTTCCACATTTTTGTTCTAATCAACCATGTAAGTCACTTTTCACCATATTAGAGTCACTTTGCACCCTATAAGAGTCACTTTCCACCATATATACAACAATTGATATGTTAACATCATATACATCTAATTTGACATCCTTTTACCACCTATTAATGCCACTTTCATACAAGTTAATTTTGTTCCACATTTTGGCTCTAATCAACCATGTAAGTCACTTTTCACTATATTAGAGTCACTTTGCACCCTATATTAGTCACTTTCCATCATATATTTGTACAATTAACATGTTAAGATCATATACATCCGATTTGACATCCTTTCACCACCTCTTAATTTTGACTAGGTCAATTTCGTTCCACATTTTGGTTCTAATCAACCATGTAAGTAACTTTTCACCATATTAGAGTCACTTTACACCCTATAAGAGTCACTTTCCACCATATATATACAATAATTAACATGTTAACATCATATACATCAAATTTGACATTCTTTTACCACTTATTAATGCCACTTTCATACAAGTTAATTTTGTTCCACATTTTGGCTCTAATCAACCATATAAGTCACTTTTCACCATATTAGAGTCACTTTGCACCCTATAAGAGTCACTTGCCACCATATATTGATACAATTAACATGTTAACATCATGTACATACAATTACACATCCTTTTACCACCTCTTGGTACCCCTTTCTTACAAGTCAATTTTGGGCCACATTTTGGCTCTAATCAATCATGTAAGTGACTTCTCACCATATTAGAGTCACTTTGCACCTTCTAACAGTCACTTGCCTTCATATATTGGTACAATTAACATGTTAACATCATGTACATGCAATTAGAAATCCTTTCATTACCTCTTAGTGCCACATTCATACAAGTCAATTTTGGTCCACATTTTGGTTCTAATTAACCATGTAAGTCACTTTTCACTATATTAGAGTCATTTTGCACCCTATATAAGTCACTTTCCACAACCTATTTGTATAATTAACATGTTAACATCATATACATTTAATTTGACATCCTTTTACCACCTATTAATGCCACTTTCATACAGGTTAATTTTGTTCCACATTTTGGCTCTAATCAACCATGTAAGTCACTTTTCACCATATTAAAGTCACTTTGCACCCTATAAGAGTCACTTGCCACCATATATTGATACAATTAACATGTTAACATCATGTACATGCAATTAGACATCCTTTAACCACATCTTGGTACCCCTTTCTTACAAGTCAATTTTGGGCCACATTTAGGCTCTAATTAACCATGTAAGTCACTTTTCACCATATTAGAGTCATTTTGCGCCCTGTATGACTCACTTTCCACCAAATACTTGTACAATTAAGATGTTAACATCATATACATCCGATTTAAAATCCTTTTACCACCTCTTAATTCCACTTTCATACAGATCAATTTTGTTCCGCATTTTGGTTCTAACCAACCATGTAAGTCGCTTTTCACCATATTAGAGTCATTTTGCACCTTGTAAGAGTCACTTTCCACCATATATACAACAATTAACATGTTAACATCATATACATCCAATTTGACATTTTTTACCACCTATTAATGCCACTTTCATACAAGTTAATTTTGTTCCACATTTTGGCTCTAATCAACCATGTAAGTCACTTTTCACCATATTAGAGTCAGTTTGCACCCTATAAGAGTCACTCTCCACCATATATTGATACAATTAACATGTTAACATCATGTACAGGCAATTAGACATCCTTTAACCACCTCTTGGTACCCCTTTCCTACAGGTCATTTTTGGGCAACATTTTGGCTCTAATCAATCATGTAAGTTACTTCTCACCATATTAGAGTCACTTTGCACCTTATAAGAGTCACTTGCCATCAAATATTGATACAATTAACATGTTAACATCATGTACATGCAATTAGAAATCCTTTTACAACCTCTTAGTGCCATATTCATACAAGTCAATTTTGGTCCACATTTTGGTTCTAATTAACCATGTAAGTCACTTTTCACTATATTACAGTCATTTTGCACCCTATATAAGTCTCTTTCCACAACCTATTTGTCTAATTAACATGTTAACATCATATACATCCAATTTGACATCGTTTTACCACATCTTAGTTCCACTTTCATACAGGTCAATTTTGTTCCACATTTTGGTTCTAATCAACCATGTAAGTCACTTTTCACCATATTAGAGTCACTTTGCACCCTATAAGAGTCACTTTCCACCATATATACAACAATTGATATGTTAACATCATATACATCTAATTTGACATCCTTTTACCACCTATTAATGCCACTTTCATACAAGTTAATTTTGTTCACATTTTGGCTCTAATCAACCATGTAAGTCACTTTTCACCATATTAGAGTCACTTTGCACCCTATATTAGTCACTTTCCATCATATATTTGTACAATTAACATGTTAAGATCATATACATCCGATTTGACATCCTTTCACCACCTCTTAATTTTGAATAGGTCAATTTCGTTCCACATTTTGGTTTTAATCAACCATGTAAGTAACTTTTCACCATATTAGAGTCACTTTACACCCTATAAGAGTCACTTTCCACCATATAAATACAATAATTAACATGTTAACATCATATACATCAAATTCGACATCCTTTTACCACCTATTAATGCCACTTTCATACAAGTTAATTTTGTTCCACATTTTGGCTCTAATCAACCATATAAGTCACTTTTCACCATATTAGAGTCACTTTGCACCCTATAAGAGTCACTTGCCACCATATATTGATACAATTAACATGTTAACATCATGTACATGCAATTAGACATCCTTTTACCACCTCTTGGTACCCCTTTCTTACAAGTCAATTTTGGGCCACATTTTGGCTCTAATCAATCATGTAAGTGACTTCTCACCATATTAGAGTCACTTTGCACCTTCTAACAGTCCCTTGCCTTCATATATTGGTACAATTAACATGTTAACATCATGTACATGCAATTAGAAATCCTTTTACCACCTCTTAGTGCCACATTCATACAAGTCAATTTTGGTCCACATTTTGGTTCTAATTAACCATGTAAGTCACTTTTCACTATATTAGAGTCATTTTGCACCCTATATAAGTCACTTTCCACAACCTATTTGTATAATTAACAGGTTAACATCATATACATCCAATTTGACACCGTTTTACCACATCTTAGTTCCACTTTCATACAGGTCAATTTTGTTCCACATTTTGGTTCTAATCAACCATGTAAGTCACTTTTCACCATATTAGAGTCACTTTGCACCGTATAAGAGTCACTTTCCACCTTATATACAACAATTGATATGTTAACATCATATACATCTAATTTGACATCCTTTTACCACCTATTAATGCCACTTTCATACAAGTTAATTTTGTTCCATATTTTGGCTCTAATCAACCATGTAAGTCACTTTTCACCATATTAGAGTCACTTTGCACCCTTTAAGAGTCACATGCCACCATATATTGATACAATTAACATGTTAACATCATGTACGTGCAATTAGACATCCTTTAACCACATCTTGGTACCCCTTTCTTACAAGTCAATTTTGGACCACATTTTGGCTCTAATCAAACATGTAATTCACTTCTCACAATATTAGATCACTTTGCACCTCATAAGAGTCGCTTGCCATCATTTATTGGTACAATTAACATGTTAATATCATGTACATGCAATTAGAAATCCTTTTACCACGTCTTAGTGCCACATTCATACAAGTCAATTTTGGTCCACATTTTGGTTCTAATTAACCATGTAAGTCACTTTTCACTATATTAGAGTCATTTTGCGCCCTGTATGAGTCACTTTCCACCAAATACTTGTACAATTAAGATGTTAACATCATATACATCCGATTTAAAATCCTTTTACCACCTCTTAATTCCACTTTCATACAGATCAATTTTTTTCCGCATTTTGGTTCAAATCGTCCATGTAAGTCACTTTTCACCATATTAGAGTCATTTTCCACCATATATACAACAATTGATATGTAACATCATATACATCTAATTTGACATCCTTTTATCACATTAATGCCACTTTCATACAAGCTAATTTTGTTCCACATTTTGGCTCTAATCAACCATGTAAGTCACTTTTCACCATATTAGAGTCACTTTGCACCCTATAAAAGTCACTTGCCACCATATATTGGTACAATTAACATGGTAACATCATGTACATGCAATTAGACATCCTTTAAATAGCTCTTGGTACCCCTTTCTTACAAGTCTATTTTGGGCCATATTTTGGCTCTAATCAAACATGTAAGTGACTTCTAACAATATTAGAGTCACTTTGCCCTATATAAGAGTCACTTGCCACCATATATTGATACAATTAACATGTTAACATCATGTATATGCAATTAGACATTCTTTAACCACCTCTTGGTACCCTTTTCCTACAAGTCAATTTTGGGCCACATTTTGGCTCTAATCAATCATGTAAGTTACTTCTCACCATATTATAGTCACTTTGCACCTTATAAGAATCGCTTGCCATCATTTATTGGTGCAATTAACATGTTAATATCATGTACATGCAATTAGAAATCCTTTTACCATATCTTAGTGCCACATTCATACAAGTCAATTTCGGTCCACATTTTGGTTCTAATTAACCATGCAAGTCACTTTTCACCATATTAGAGTCATTTTGCGCCCTGTATGAGTCACTTTCCACCAAATATTTGTACAATTAAGATGTTAACATCATATACATCCGATTTAAAATCCTTTTACCACCTCTTAATTCCACTTTCATACAGATCTATTTTGTTCCGCATTTTGGTTCTAATCAACCATGTAAGAAATTTTTCACCATATTAGAGTCACTTTACACTCTATAAGAGTCACTTTCCACCATATATATACAATAATTAATATGTTAACATCATATACATCAAATTTGACATCCTTTTACCACCTATTAATGCCACTTTCATACAAGTCTATTTTCGGCCACATTTTGGCACTAATCAACCATATAAGTCACTTTTCACCATATTAGAGTCACTTTGCACCCTATAAGAGTCACTTGCCACCATATATTGATACAATTAACATGTTAACATCATGTACATGCAATTAGACATCCTTTAACCACCTCTTGGTACCCCTTTCCTACAAGTCAATTTTGGGCCACTTTTTGGCTCTAATCAATCATGTAAGTGACTTCTCACCATATTAGAGTCACTTTGCACCTTATAAGAGTCACTTGCCATCAAATATTAGTACAATTAACATGTTAACATCATGTACATGCAATTAGAAATCCTTTTACCACCTCTTAGTGCGACATTCATACAAGTCAATTTTGGTCCACATTTTGGTTCTAATTAACCATGTAAGTCACTTTTCACCATATTAGAGTCATTTTGCGCCCTGTATGAGTCACTTTCCACCAAATATTTGTACAATTAAGATGTTAACATCATATACATCCGATTTAAAATCCTTTTACCACATCTTAATTCCACTTTGGTACAGATCAATTCTGTTCCGCATATTGGTTCTAATCAACCATGTAAGTCACTTTTCACCATATTAGAGTCACTTTGCACCCTATATTAGTCACTTTCCATCATATATTTGTACAATTAACATGTTAAGATCATATACATCCGATTTGACATCCTTTCACCACCCTTAATTTTGAATAGGTCAATTTTGTTCCACATTTTGGTTCTAATCAACCATGTAAGTAACTTTTCACCATGTTAGAGTCACTTTACACCCTATAAGAGTCACTTTCCACCATATATATACAATAATTAACATGTTAACATCATATACATCAAATTTGACATCCTTTTACCACCTATTAATGCCACTTTCATACAAGTTAATTTTGTTCCACATTTTGGCTCTAATCAACCATATAAGTCACTTTTCACCATATTAGAGTCACTTTGCACCCTATAAGAGTCACTTGCCACCATATATTGATACAATTAACATGTTAACATCATGTACATGCAATTAGACATCCTTTAATCACCTCTTGGTACCCATTTCCTACAAGTCAATTTTGGGCCACATTTTGGCTCTAATCAATCATGTACGTGACTTCTCACCATATTAGAGTCACTTTGCACATTCTAAGAGTCACTTGCCTTCATATATTGGTACAATTAAAATGTTAACATCATGTACATGCAATTAGAAATCCTTTTACCACATCTTAGTGCCACATTCATACAAGTCAATTTTGGTCCATATTTTGGTTCTAATTAACCATGTAAGTCACTTTTCACTATATTAGAGTCATTTTGCACCCTATATAAGTCACTTTCCACAACCTATATGTATAATTAACATGTTAACATCATATACATCCAATTTGACACCGTTTTACCACATCTTAGTTCCACTTTCATACTGGTCAATTTTGTTCCACATTTTAGTTCTAATCAACCATGTAAGTCACTTTTCACCATATTAGAGTCACTTTGCCCCCTATAAGAGTCACTTTCCACCATATATACAACAATTGATATGTTAACATCATATACATCTAATTTGACATCCTTTTACCACCTATTAATGCCACTTTCATACAAGTTAATTTTGTTCCACATTTTGGCTCTAATCAACCATGTAAGTCACTTTTCACCATATTAGAGTCACTTTGCACCCTTTAAGAGTCACATGCCACCATATATTGATACAATTAACATGTTAACATCATGTACATGCAATTAGACATCCTTTAACCACTTCTTGGTACCCCTTTCTTACAAGTCAATTTTGGACCACATTTTGGCTCTAATCAAACATGTAATTCACTTCTCACAATATTAGATTCACTTTGCACCTCATAAGAGTCGCTTGCCATCATTTATTGGTACAATTAACTTGTTAATATCATGTACATGCAATTAGAAATCCTTTTACCACGTCTTAGTGCCACATTCATACAAGTCAATTTTGGTCCACATTTTGGTTCTAATTAACCATGTAAGTCACTTTTCACTATATTAGAGTCATTTTGCGCCCTGTATGAGTCACTTTCCACCAAATACTTGTACAATTAAGATGTTAACATCATATACATCCGATTTAAAATCCTTTTACCACCTCTTAATTCCACTTTCATACAGATCAATTTTTTTCCGCATTTTGGTTCTAATCAACCATGTAAGTCACTTTTCACCATATTAGAGTCATTTTCCACCATATATACAACAATTGATATGTAACATCATATGCATCTAATTTGACATCCTTTTATCACATTAATGCCACTTTCATACAAGTTAATTTTGTTCCACATTTTGGCTCTAATCAACCATGTAAGTCACTTTTCACCATATTAAATTATAACTAAAATGTGGACCAAAATTGACTTGTATGAATGTGGCACTAAGAGGTGGTAAAAGGATTTCTAATTTCATGTACATGATGTAAACATGTTAATTGTACCAATATATGATGGCAAGTGACTCTTATAAGGTGCAAAGTGACTCTAATATTGTGAGAAGTCACTTACATGTTTGATTAGAGCCAATATGTGGCCCAAAATTGACTTGTAAGAAAGGGGTACCAAGAGGTGGTTAAAGGATGTCTAATTGCATGTACATGATGTTAACATGTTAATTGTATCAATATATGGTAAGTGACTCTTATAAGGTGCAAAGTGACTCTAATATGGTGAAAAGTGACTTACATGGTTGATTAGAGCCAAAATGTGGAACAAAATTAACTTGTATGAAAGTGGCATTAATAGCTGGTAAAAGGATGTCAAATTAGATGTATATGATGTTAACATATCAATTGTTGTATATATGGTGGAAAGTGACTATTATAGGGTGCAAAGTGACTCTAATATGGTGAAAATGACTTACATGGTTGATTAGAACCAAAATGTGGAACAAAATTGACCTGTATGAAAGTGGAATTCAGATGTGGTAAAACAGTGTCAAATTGGATGTATAAGATGTTAACATATTAATTATACAAATAGGTTATGGAAAGTGACTCATATAGGGTGCAAAGTGACTCTAATATGGTCATAAGTAACTTACATGATTGATTAGAGCCAAAATGTGGTCCAAAATTGACTTGTAGGAAAGGGGTACCAAGAGGTGGTTAAAGGATTTCTAATTGCACGTACATGATGTTAACATGTTAATTGTATCAATATGTGGTGGCAAGTGACTCTTATAGGGTGCAAAATGACTCAAATCTGGTGAAAAGAGACTTACATGGTTGATTAGAACCAAAATGTGGAAAAAAATTGACCTGTATGAAAGTGGAATTAAGAGGTGGTAAAAGGATGTCAAATCGGATGTATATGATTTTGACATGTTAATTGTACAAATATTTGGTGGAAAGTGACTCATATAGGGTGCACAATGACTCTAATATGGTGAAAAGTGACTTACATGGTTAATTAGAACCAAAATGTGGACCAAAATTTACTTGTATGAATGTGGCACTAAAAGGTGGTAAAAGGATTTCTAATTGCATGTACATGATGTTAACATGTTAATTGTACCAATATATGATGGCAAGTGACTCTTATAAGGTGCAAAGTGACTCTAATATTGTGAGAAATCACTTACATGTTTGATTAGAGCCAAAATGTGGCCCAAAATTGACTTGTAAGAAAGGGGTACCAAGAGGTGGTAAAAGGATGTCTAATTGCATGTACATGATGTTAACATGTTAATTGTATCAATATATGGTAAGTGACTCTTATAAGGTGCAAAGTGACTCTAATATGGTGAAAAGTGACTTACATGGTTGATTAGAGCCAAAATGTGGAACAAAATTAACTTGTATGAAAGTGGCATTAATAGCTGGTAAAAGGATGTCAAATTAGATGTATATGATGTTAACATATCAATTGTTGTATATATGGTGGAAATTGACTCTTATAGGGTGCAAAGTGACTCTAATATGGTGAAAAGTGACTTACATGGTTGATTAGAACCAAAATGTGGAACAAAATTGACCTGTATGAAAGTGGAATTCAGATGTGGTAAAACAGTGTCAAATTGGATGTATATGATGTTAACATATTAATTATACAAATAGGTTGTGGAAAGTGACTCATATAGGGTGCAAAGTGACTCTAATATGGTGATAAGTAACTTACATGATTGATTAGAGCCAAAATGTGATCCAAAATTGACTTGTAGGAAAGGGGTACCAAGAGGTGGTTAAAGGATGTCTAATTGCACGTACATGATGTTAACATGTTAATTGTATCAATATGTGGTGGCAAGTGACTCTTATAGGGTGCAAAATGACTCAAATCTGGTGAAAAGAGACTTACATGGTTGATTAGAACCAAAATGTGGAAAAAAATTGACCTGTATGAAAGTAGAATTAAGAGGTGGTAAAAGGATGTCAAATCGGAAGTATATGATTTTAACATGTTAATTGTACAAATATTTGGTGGAAAGTGACTCATATAGGGTGCAAAATGACTCTAATATGGTGAAAAGTGACTTACATGGTTAATTAGAACCAAAATGTGGACCAAAATTTACTTGTATGAATGTGGCACTAAAAGGTGGTAAAAGGATTTATAATTGCATGTACATGATGTTAACATGTTAATTGTACCAATATATGATGGCAAGTGACTCTTATAAGGTGCAAAGTGACTCTAATATTGTGAGAAGTCACTTACATGTTTGATTAGAGCCAAAATGTGGCCCAAAATTGACTTGTTAGAAAGGGGTACCAAGAGGTGGTAAAAGGATGTCTAATTGCATGTACATGATGTTAACATGTTAATTGTATCAATATATAGTGGCAAGTGACTCTTATAGGGTGCAAAGTGACTCTTCTATGGTGAAAAGTGACTTACATGGTTGATTAGAGCCAAAATTTGGGGAAAATTAACTTGTATAAAAGTGGCATTAATAGGTGCTAAAAGTATGTCAAATTGGATGTATATGATGTTAATATGTTAATTGTTGTATATATGGTGGAAAGTGACTCTTATAAGGTGCAAAGTGACTCTAATATGGTGAAAAGTGACTTACATGGTTGATTAAAACCAAACTGTGGAACAAAATTGACCTGTATGAAAGTGGAATTAAGAGGTGGTAAAAGAATGTCAAATCGGATGTATATAATGTTAACATGTTAATTGTACAAATATTTGGTGGAAAGTGACTCATATAGGATGCAAAATGACTCTAATATGGTGAAAAGTGACTTACATGGTTAATTATAACTAAAATGTGGACCAAAATTGACTTGTATGAATGTGGCACTAAGAGGTGGTAAAAGGATTTCTAATTGCATGTACATGATGTTAACATGTTAATTGTACCAATATATGATGGCAAGTGACTCTTATAAGGTGCAAAGTGACTCTAATATTGTGTGAAGTCACTTACATGTTTGATTAGAGCCAAAATGTGGCCCAAAATTGACTTGTAAGAAAGGCGTACCAAGAGGTGGGTAAAGGATGTCTAATTGCATGTACATGATGTTAACATGTTAATTGTATCAATATATGGTGGCAAGTGACTCTTATAAGGTGCAAAGTGACTCTAATATGGTGAAAAGTGACTTACATGGTTGATTAGAGCCAAAATGTGGAACAAAATTAACTTGTATGAAAGTGGCATTAATAGCTGGTAAAAGGATGTCAAATTTGATGTATATGATGTTAAAATATCAATTGTTGTATATATGGTGGAAAGTGACTCTTATAGGGTGCAAAGTGACTCTAATATGGTGAAAAGTGACTTACATGGTTGATTAGAACCAAACTGTGGAACAAAATTGACCTGTATAAAAGTGGAATTCAGATGTGGTAAAACAGTGTCAAATTGGATGTATATGATGTTAACATATTAATTATACAAATAGGTTGTGGAAAGTGACTCATATAGGGTGCAAAGTGACTCTAATATGGTGATAAGTAACTTACATGATTGATTAGAGCCAAAATGTGATCCAAAATTGACTTGTAGGAAAGGGGTACCAAGAGGTGGTTAAAGGATGTCTAATTGCACGTACATGATGTTAACATGTTAATTGTATCAATATGTGGTGGCAAGTGACTCTTATAGGGTGCAAAATGACTCAAATCTGGTGAAAAGAGACTTACATGGTTGATTAGAACCAAAATGTGGAAAAAAATTGACCTGTATGAAAGTGGAATTAAGTGGTGGTAAAAGGATGTCAAATCGGATGTATATGATTTTAACATGTTAATTGTACAAATATTTGGTGGAAAGTGACTCATATAGGGTGCAAAATGACTCTAATATGGTGAAAAGTGACTTACATGGTTAATTAGAACCAAAATGTGGACCAAAATTTACTTGTATGAATGTGGCACTAAAAGGTGGTAAAAGGATTTCTAATTGCATGTACATGATGTTAACATGTTAATTGTACCAATATATGATGGCAAGTGACTCTTATAAGGTGCAAAGTGACTCTAATATTGTGAGAAGTCACTTACATGTTTGATTAGAGCCAAAATTGACTTGTAAGAAAGGGGTACCAAGAGGTGGTAAAAGGATGTCTAATTGCATGTACATGATGTTAGCATGTTAATTGTATCAATATATGGTGGCAAGTGACTCTTATAGGGTGCAAAGTGACTCTTCTATGGTGAAAAGTGACTTACATGGTTGATTCGAGCCAAAATTTGGGGAAAATTAACTTGTATAAAAGTGGCATTAATAGGTGCTAAAAGTATGTCAAATTGGATGTATATGATGTTAATATGTTAATTGTTGTATATATGGTGGAAAGTGACTCTTATAAGGTGCAAAGTGACTCTAATATGGTGAAAAGTGACTTACATGGTTGATTAGAACCAAAATGTGGAACAAAATTGACCTGTATGAAAGTGGAATCAAGAGGTGGTAAAAGAATGTTAAATCGGATGTATATGATGTTAACATGTTAATTGTACAAATATTTGGAGGAAAGTGACTCATATAGGATGCAAAATGACTCTAATATGGTGAAAAGTGAACATGGTTAATTATAACTAAAATGTGGACCAAAATTGACTTGTATGAATGTGGCACTAAGAGGTGGTAAAAGGATTTCTAATTGCATGTACATGATGTTAACATGTTAATTGTACCAATATATGATGGCAAGTGACTCTTATAAGGTGCAAAGTGACTCTAATATTGTGTGAAGTCACTTACATGTTTGATTAGAGCCAAAATGTGGCCCAAAATTGACTTGTAAGAAAGGCGTACCAAGAGGTGGTTAAAGGATGTCTAATTGCATGTACATGATGTTAACATGTTAATTGTATCAATATATGGTGGCAAGTGACTCTTATAAGGTGCAAAGTGACTCTAATATGGTGAAAAGTGACTTACATGGTTGATTAGAGCCAAATGTGGAACAAAATTAACTTGTATGAAAGTGGCATTAATAGCTGGTAAAAGGATATCAAATTAGATGTATATGATGTTAACATATCAATTGTTGTATATATGGTGGAAAGTGACTCTTATAGGGTGCAAAGTGACTCTAATATGGTGAAAAGTGACTTACATGGTTGATTAGAACCAAAATATGGAACAAAATTGACCTGTATGAAAGTGGAATTCAGATGTGGTAAAACAGTGTCAAATTGGATGTATATGATGTTAACATATTAATTGTACAAATAGGTTGTGGAAAGTGACTCATATATGGTGCAAAGTGACTCTAATATGGTGATAAGTAACTTACATGATTGATTAGAGCCAAAATGTGATCCAAAATTGACTTGTAGGAAAGGGGTACCAAGAGGTGGTTAAAGGATGTCTAATTGCACGTACATGATGTTAACATGTTAATTGTATCAATATGTGGTGGCAAGTGACTCTTATAGGGTGCAAAATGACTCAAATCTGGTGAAAAGAGACTTACATGGTTGATTAGAACCAAAATGTGGAAAAAAATTGACCTGTATGAAAGTGGAATTAAGAGGTGGTAAAAGGATGTCAAATCGGATGTATATGATTTTAACATGTTAATTGTACAAATATTTGGTGGAAAGTGACTCATATAGGGTGCAAAATGACTCTAATATGGTGAAAAGTGACTTACATGGTTAATTAGAACCAAAATGTGGACCAAAATTTACTTGTATGAATGTGGCACTAAAAGGTGGTAAAAGGATTTCTAATTGCATGTACATGATGTTAACATGTTAATTGTACCAATATATGATGGCAAGTGACTCTTATAAGGTGCAAAGTGACTCTAATATTGTGAGAAGTCACTTACATGTTTGATTAGAGCCAAAATGTGGCCCAAAATTGACTTGTAAGAAAGGGGTACCAAGAGGTGGTAAAAGGATGTCTAATTGTATGTACATGATGTTAACATGTTAATTTTATCAATATATGGTGGCAAGTGACACTTATAGGGTGCAAAGTGACTCTTCTATGGTGAAAAGTGACTTACATGGTTGATTAGAGCCAAAATTTGGGGAAAAATTAACTTGTATGAAAGTGGCATTAATAGGTGCTAAAAGTATGTCAAATTGGATGTATATGATGTTAATATGTTAATTGTTGGATATATGGTGGAAAGTGACTCATATAAGGTGCAAAGTGACTCTAATATGGTGAAAAGTGACTTACATGTTTGATTAGAACCAAAATGTGGAAAAAAATTGACCTGTATGTAAGTGGAATTAAGAGGTGGTAAAAGGATGTCAAATCGGATGTATATGATTTTAACATGTTAATTGTACAAATATTTGGTGGAAAGTGACTCATATAGGGTGCAAAATGACTCTAATATGGTGAAAAGTGACTTACATGGTTAATTAGAACCAAAATGTGGACCAAAGTTTACTTGTATGAAGGTGGCACTAAAAGGTGGTAAAAGGATTTCTAATTGCATGTGCATGATGTTAACATGTTAATTGTACCAATATATGATGGCAAGTGACTCTTATAAGGTGCAAAGTGACCCTAATATTGTGAGAAGTCACTTACATGTTTGATTAGAGCCAAAATGTGGCCCAAAATTGACTTGTAAGAAAGGGGTACCAAGAGGTGGTAAAAGGATGTCTAATTGCATGTACATGATGTTAACATGTTAATTGTATCAATATATGGTAGGTGACTCTTATAAGGTGCAAAGTGACTCTAATATGGTGAAAACTGACTTACATGGTTGATTAGAGCCAAAATGTGGAACAAAATTAACTTGTATGAAAGTGGCATTAATAGCTGGTAAAAGAATGTCAAATTAGATGTATATGATGTTAACATATCAATTGTTGTATATATGGTGGAAAGTGACTCTTATAGGGTGCAAAGTGACTCTAATATGGTGAAAAGTGACTTACATGGTTGATTAGAACCAAAATGTGGAACAAAATTGACCTGTATGAAAGTGGAATTCAGATGTGGTAAAACAGTGTCAAATTGGATGTATATGATGTTAACATATTAATTATACAAATAGGTTGTGGAAAGTGACTCATATAGGGTGCAAAGTGACTCTAATATGGTGATACGTAACTTACATGATGGATTAGAGCCAAAATGTGGTCCAAAATTGACTTGTAGGAAAGGGGTACCAAGAGGTGGTTAAAGGATGTCTAATTGCACGTACATGATGTTAACATGTTAATTGTATCAATATGTGGTGGCAAGTGACTCTTATAGGGTGCAAAATGACTCAAATCTGGTGAAAAGAGACTTACATGGTTGATTAGAACCAAAATGTGGAAAAAAATTGACCTGTATGAAAGTGGAATTAAGAGGTGGTAAAAGGATGTCAAATCGGATGTATATGATTTTAACATGTTAATTGTACAAATATTTGGTGGAAAGTGACTCATATAGGGTGCAAAATGACTCTAATATGGTGAAAAGTGACTTACATGGTTAATTAGAACCAAAATGTGGACCAAAATTTACTTGTATGAATGTGGCACTAAAAGGTGCTAAAAGGATTTCTAATTGCATGTACATGATGTTAACATGTTAATTGTACCAATATATGATGGCAAGTGACTCTTATAAGGTGCAAAGTGACTCTAATATTGTGAGAAGTCACTTACATGTTTGATTAGAGCCAAAATGTGGCCCAAAATTGACTTGTAAGAAAGGGGTACCAAGAGGTGGTAAAAGGATGTCTAATTGCATGTACATGATGTTAACATGTTAATTGTATCAATATATGGCGGCAAGTGACTCTTATAGGGTTCAAAGTGACTCTTCTATGAAAGTGCCATTAATAGGTGGTAAAAGTATGTCAAATTGAATGTATATGATTTTAACATGTTAATTGTTGTATATATTATGGAAAGTGACTCTTATAAGGTGTAAAATGACTCTAATATGGCGAAGAGTGACTTACATGGTTAATTTTAACCAAATGTGGACCAAAATTGACTTGTATGAATGTGGCACTAAGAGGTGGTAAAAGGATTTCTAATTGCATGTACATGATGCTAACATGTTAATTGTACTAATATATGATTGCAAGTGACTCATATAAGGTGCAAAGTAACTCTAATATTGTGAGAAGTGACTTACATGGTTGATTAGAACCAAAATGTGGAACAAAATTGACCTGTATGAAAGTGGAATTCAGATGTGGTAAAACAGTGTCAAATTGGATGTATATGATGTTAACATATTAATTATACAAATAGGTTGTGGAAAGTGACTCATATAGGGTGCAAAGTGACTCTAATATGGTGATAAGTAACTTACATGATGGATTAGAGCCAAAATGTGGTCCAAAATTGACTTGTAGGAAAGGGGTACCAAGAGGTGGTTAAAGGATGTCTAATTGCACGTACATGATGTTAACATGTTAATTGTATCAATATGTGGTGGCAAGTGACTCTTATAGGGTGCAAAATGACTCAAATCTGGTGAAAAGAGACTTACATGGTTGATTAGAACCAAAATGTGGAAAAAAATTGACCTGTATGAAAGTGGAATTAAGAGGTGGTAAAAGGATGTCAAATCGGATGTATATGATTTTAACATGTTAATTGTACAAATATTTGGTGGAAAGTGACTCATATAGGGTGCAAAATGACTCTAATATGGTGAAAAGTGACTTACATGGTTAATTAGAACCAAAATGTGGACCAAAATTTACTTGTATGAATGTGGCACTAAAAGGTGCTAAAAGGATTTCTAATTGCATGTACATGATGTTAACATGTTAATTGTACCAATATATGATGGCAAGTGACTCTTATAAGGTGCAAAGTGACTCTAATATTGTGAGAAGTCACTTACATGTTTGATTAGAGCCAAAATGTGGCCCAAAATTGACTTGTAAGAAAGGGGTACCAAGAGGTGGTAAAAGGATGTCTAATTGCATGTACATGATGTTAACATGTTAATTGTATCAATATATGGCGGCAAGTGACTCTTATAGGGTTCAAAGTGACTCTTCTATGAAAGTGCCATTAATAGGTGGTAAAAGTATGTCAAATTGAATGTATATGATTTTAACATGTTAATTGTTGTATATATTATGGAAAGTGACTCTTATAAGGTGTAAAATGACTCTAATATGGCGAAGAGTGACTTACATGGTTAATTTTAACCAAATGTGGACCAAAATTGACTTGTATGAATGTGGCACTAAGAGGTGGTAAAAGGATTTCTAATTGCATGTACATGATGCTAACATGTTAATTGTACTAATATATGATTGCAAGTGACTCATATAAGGTGCAAAGTAACTCTAATATTGTGAGAAGTCACATACATATTTGATTAGAGCCAAAATATAGCCCAAAATTGACTTGTAAGAAAGGGGTACCAAGAGGTGGTTAAAGGATGTCTAATTGCATGTACATGATGTTAACATGTTAATTGTATCAATATATGGTGGCAAGTGACTCTTATAAGGTGCAAAGTGACTCTAATATGGTGAAAAGTGACTTACATGGTTGATTAGAGCCAAAATGTGGAACAAAATTAACTTGTATGAAAGTGGCATTAATAGCTGGTAAAAGGATGTCAAATTAGATGTATATGATGTTAACATATGAATTATTGTATATATGGTGGAAAGTGACTCTTATAGGGTGCAAAGTGACTCTAATATGGTGAAAAGTGACTTACATGGTTGATTAGAACCAAAATGTGGAACAACATTGACCTGTATGAAAGTGGAATTAAGATGTGCTAAAACGGTGTTAAATTTGATGTATATGATGTTAACATGTTAATTATACAAATAGGTTGTGGAAAGTGACTCATATAGGGTGCAAAGTGACTCTAATATGGTGAGAAGTAACTTACATGATTGATTAGAGCCAAAATGTGGCCCAAAATTGACTTGTAGGAAAGGGGTACCAAGAGGAGGTTAAAGGATGTCTAATTGCATGTACATGATGTTAACATGTTAATTGTATCAATATATGGTGGCAAGTGACTCTTATAGGGTGCAAAGTGACTCTAATATGGTGAAAAGTGACTTACATGGTTGATTAGAACAAAAATGTGGAACAAAATTGCCTGTATGAAAGTGGAATTAAGATGTGCTAAAACAGTGTCAAATTTGATGTATATGATGTTAACATGTTAATTATACAAATAGGTTGTAGAAAGTGACTCATATAGGGTGCAAAGTGACTCTAATATGGTGAGAAGTAACTTACATGATTGATTAGAGCCAAAATGTGGCCCAAAATTGACTTGTAGGAAAGGGGTACCAAGAGGTGGTTAAAGGATGTCTAATTGCATCTACATGATGTTAACATGTTAATTGTATCAATATATGGTGGCAAGTGACTCTTATAGGGTGTAAAATGACTCTAATATGGTGAAAAGAGACTTACATGGTTGATTAGAACCAAAATGTGGAATAAAATTGACCTTTATGAAAGTGGAATTAAGAGGTGGTAAAAGGATGTCAAATCGGATGTATATGATTTTAACATGTTAATTGTACAAATATTTGGTGGAAAGTGACTCATATAGGGTGCAAAATGACTCTAATATGGTGAAAAGTGACTTATATAGTTAATTAGAACCAAAATGTGGACCAAAATTTACTTGTATGAATGTGGCACTAAAAGGTGGTAAAAGGATTTCTAATTGCATGTACATGATGTTAACATGTTAATTGTACCAATATATGATGGCAAGTGACTCTTATAAGGTGCAAAGTGACTCTAATATTGTGAGAAGTCACTTACATGTTTGATTAGAGCCAAAATGTGGCCCAAAATTGACTTGTAAGAAAGGGGTAACAAGAGGTGGTTAAAGGATGTCTAGTTGCATGTACATGATGTTAACATGTTAATTGTATCAATATATGGTGGCAAGTGACTCTTATAGGGTGCAAAATGACTCTAATATGGTGAAAAGTGACTTACATGGTTGATTAGAGCCAAAATATGGAACAAAATTAACTTGTATGAAAGTGCCATTAATAGGTGGTAAAAGTATGTCAAATTGAATGTATATGATTTTAACATGTTAATTGTTGTATATATTATGGAAAGTGACTCTTATAAGGTGTAAAATGACTCTAATATGGCGAAGAGTGACTTACATGGTTGATTAGAACCAAAATGTGGAACAAAATTGACCTGTATGAAAGTGGAATTAAGAGGTGGTAAAAGGATGTCAAATCGAATGTATATGATGTTAACATGTTAATTGTACAAATATATGATTGCAAGTGACTCATATAAGGTGCAAAGTAACTCTAATATGGTGAAAAGTGACTTACATGGTTAATTATAACTAAAATGTGGAACAAAATTGACTTGTATGAATGTGGCACTAAGAGGTGGTAAAATGATTTGTAATTGCATGTACATGATGTTAACATATTAATTGTACCAATATATGATGGCAAGTGACTTTTATAAGGTGCAAAGTGACTAATATTGTGAGAAGTCACTTACATGTTTGATTGGAGCCAAAATGTGGCCCAAAATTGACTTGTAAGAAAGGGGTACCAAGAGGTGGTTAAAGGATGTCTAATTGCATGTACATGATGTTAACATGTTAATTGTATCAATATATGGTGTCAAGTGACTCTTATAAGGTGCAAAGTGACTCTAATATGGTGAAAAGTAACTTACATGGTTGATTAGAGCCAAAATGTGGAACAAAATTAATTTGTATGAAAGTGGCATTAATAGCTGGTAAAAGAATGTAAAATTAGATGTATATGATGTTAACATATAATTTGTTGTATATATGGTGGAAAGTGACTTTTATAGGGTGCAAAGTGACTCTAATATGGTGAAAAGTGACTTACATGGTTGATTAGAACCAAAATGTGGAACAAAATTCACCTGTACGAAAGTGGAATTAAGATGTGGTAAAACGGTGTCAAATTGGATGTATATAATGTTAATATGTTAATTATACAAATAGGTTGTGGAAAGTGACTCATATAGGGTGCAAAGTGACTCTAATATGGTGAGAAGTAACTTACATGATTGATTAGAGCCAAAATGTGGCCCAAAATTGACTTGTAGGAAAGCGGTACCAAGAGGTTGTTAAAGGATGTCTAATTGCATGTACATGATGTTAACATGTTAATTGTATCAATATATGGTGGCAAGTGACTCTTATAAGGTGCAAAGTGACTCTAATATGGTGAAAAGTGACTTACATGGTTGATTAGAGCCAAAATGCGGAATAAAATTAACTTGTATGAAAGTGCCATTAATAGGTGGTAAAAGTATGTCAAATTGGATGTATATGATTTTAACATGTTAATTGTTGTATATATGGTGGAAAGTGACTCTTATAAGGTGCAAAATGACTCTAATATGGCGAAGAGTGACTTATATGGTTGATTAGAACCAAAATATGGAACAAAATTGACCTGTATGAAAGTGGAATTAAGAGGTGGTAAAAGGATGTCAAATCGGATATATTTGATGTTAACATGTTAATTGTACAAATATTTGGTGGAAAGTGACTCATACAGGGTACACAATGACCCTAATATGGTGAAAAGTGATTTACATGGTTAATTATAACCAAAATGTGGACCAAAATTGACTTGTATGAATGTGGCACTAAGAGGTGGTAAAAGGATTTCTAATTGCATGTACATGATGTTAACATGTTAATTGCACAAATATTTGGTGGAAAGTGACTCATATAGGGTGCAAAATGACTCTACTATGGTGAAAAGTGACTTACATGGTTAATTATAACTAAAATGTGGACCAAAATTGACTTGTATGAATGTGGCACTAAGAGGTGGTAAAATGATTTATAATTGCTTGTACATGATGTTAACATGTTAATTGTACCAATATATGATGGCAAGTGACTTTTATAAGGTGCAAAGTGACTCTAATATTGCGAGAAGTCACTTACATGTTTGATTCGAGGCAAAATGTGGCCCAAAATTGACTTGTAAGAAAGGGGTACCAAGAGGTGGTTAAAGGATGTCTAATTGCATGTACATGATGTTAACATGTTATTTGTATCAATATATGGTGGCAAGTGACTCTTATAAGGTGCAAAGTGACTCTAATATGGTTAAAAGTGACTTACATGGTTGATTAGAGCCAAAATGTGGAACAAAATTAACTTGTATGAAAGTGTCATTAATAGCTGGTAAAAGGATGTCAAATTAGATGTATATGACGTTAACATATCAACTGTTGTATATATGGTGGAAAGTGACTCTTATAGGGTGCAAAGTGACTCTAATATGGTGAAAAGTGACTTACATGGTTGATTAGAACAAAAATGTGGAACAAAATTGACCTGTATGAAAGTGGAATTAAGATGTGCTAAAACGGTGTCAAATTTGATGTATATGATGTTAACATGTTAATTATACAAATAGGTTGTGGAAAGTGACTCATATAGGGTGCAAAGTGACTCTAATATGGTGAGAAGTAACTTACATGATTGATTAGAGCCAAAATGTGGCCCAAAATTGACTTGTAGGAATTGGTACCAAGAGGTGGTTAAAGGATGTGTAATTGCATGTACATGATGTTAACATGTTAATTGTATTAATATATGGTGGCAAGTGACTCTTATAGGGTGTAAAATGACTCTAATATGGTGAAAAGAGACTTACATGGTTGATTAGAACCAAAATGTGGAACAAAATTGACCTTTATGAAAGTGGAATTAAGAGGTGGTAAAAGGATGTCTAATCAGATATATATGATTTTAACATGTTAATTGTACAAATATTTGGTGGAAAGTGACTCATATAGGGTGCAAAATGACTCTAATATGGTGAAAAGTGACTTACATGGTTAATTAGAACCAAAATGTGGACCAAAATTTATTTGTATGAATGTGGCACTAAAAGGTGGTAAAAGGATTTCTAATTGCATGTACATGATGTTAACATGTTAATTGTACCAATATATGATGGCAAGTGACTTTTATAAGGTGCAAAATGACTCTAATATTGTGAGAAGTCACTTACATGTTTGATTGGAGCCAAAATGTGGCCCAAAATTGACTTGTAAGAAAGGGGTACCAAGAGGTGGTTAAAGGATGTCTAATTGCATGTACATGATGTTAACATGTTAATTGTATCAATATATGGTGTCAAGTGACTCTTATAAGGTGCAAAGTGACTCTAATATGGTGAAAAGTAACTTACATGGTTGATTAGAGCCAAAATGTGGAACAAAATTAACTTGTATGAAAGTGCCATTAATAGGTGGTAAAAGTATGTCAAATTGGATGTATGTGATTTAAACATGTTAATTGTTGTATATATGGTGGAAAGTGACTCTTATAAGGTGCAAAATGACTCTAATATGGTGAAAAGTGACTTACATGGTTAAGTAGAACCAAAATATGGAAGAAAATTGACCCGTATGAAAGTGGAATTAAGAAGTGGTAAAAGGATGTCAAATCGGATGTATATGATGTTAACATGTTAATTGTACAAATATTTGGTGGAAAGTGACTCATATAGGATGCAAAATGACTCTAATATGGTGAAAAGTGACTTACATGGTTAATTATAACTAAAATGTGGACCAAAATTGACTTGTATGAATGTGGCACTAAGAGGTGGTAAAATGATTTCTAATTGCATGTACATTATATTTTAACATGTTAACTATACCAATATATGATGGCAAGTGACTCTTATAACGTGCAAAGTGACTCCAATATTGTGAGAAGTCACTTACATGTTTGATTAGAGCCAAAATGTGGCCCAAAATTGACTTGTAAGAAAGGGGTACCAAGAGGCGGTTAAAGGATGTCTAATTGCATGTACATGATGTTAACATGTTAATTGTATCAATATATGGTGGCAAGTGACTCTTATAGGGTGTAAAATGACTCTAATATGGTGAAAAGAGACTTACATGGTTGATTAGAACCAAAATGTGGAACAAAATTGACCTTTATGAAAGTGGAATTAAGAGGTGGTAAAAGGATGTCAAATCGGATGTATATGATTTTAACATGTTAATTGTATAAATATTTGGTGGAAAGTGACTCATATAGGGTGCAAAATGACTCTAATATGGTGAAAAGTGACTTATATGGTTAATTAGAACCAAAATATGGACCAAAATTTACTTGTATGAATGTGGCACTAAAAGGTGGTAAAAGGATTTCTAATTGCATGTACATGATGTTAACATGTTAATTGTACCAATATATGATGGCAAGTGACTCTTATAAGGTGCAAAGTGACTCTAATATTGTGAGAAGTCACTTACATGTTTGATTAGAGCCAAAATGTGGCCCAAAATTGACTTCTAAGAAAGGGGTACCAAGAGGTGGTTAAAGGATGTCTAGTTGCATGTACATGATGTTAACATGTTAATTGTATCAATATATGGTGGCAAGTGACTCTTATAAGGTGAAAAGTCACTTACATGTTTGATTAGAGCCAAAATGTGGCCCAAAATTGACTTGTAAGAAAGGGGTACCAAGAGGTGGTAAAAGGATGTCTAATTGCATGTACATGATGTTAACATGTTAATTGTATCAATATATGGTGGCAAGTGACTCTTATAGGGTGCAAAATGACTCTAATATGGTGAAAAGAGACTTACATGGTTGATTAGAACCAAAATGTGGAACAAAATTGACCTTTATGAAAGTGGAATTAAGAGGTGGTAAAAGGATGTCAAATCGCATGTACATGATTTTAACATGTTAATTGTACAGATATTTGGTGGAAAGTGACTCATATAGGGTGCAAAATGACTCTAATATGGTGAAAAGTGACTTACATGGTTAATTAGAACAAAATATGGACCAAAATTTACTTGTATGAATGTGGCACTAAAAGGTGGTAAAAGGATTTCTAATTGCATGTACATGATGTTAACATGTTAATTGTATCAATATATGAAGGCAAGTGACTCTTATAAGGAGCAAAGTGACTCTAATATTGTGAGAAGTCACTTACATGTTTGATTAGAGCCAAAATGTGGCCCAAAATTGACTTGTAAGAAAGGGGTACCAAGAGGTGGTTAAAGGATGTCTAATTATATGTACATGATGTTAACATGTTAATTGTATCAATCTATGGTGGCAAGTGACTCTTATAGGGTGCAAAGTGACTCTAATATGGTGAAAAGTGACTTACATGGTTGATTAGAGACAAAATGTGGAACAAAATTAACTTGTATGAAAGTGCCATTAATAGGTGGTAAAAGTATGTCAAATTGGATGTATATGATTTAAACATGTTAATTGTTGTATATATGATGGAAAGTGACTCTTATAAGGTGCAAAATGACTCTAATATGGTGAAAAGTGACTTACATGGTTGATTAGAACCAAAATGTGGAACAAAATTGACCCGTATGAAAGTGGAATTAAGAGGTGGTAAAAGGATGTCAAATCGGATGTATATGATGTTAACATGTGAATTGTACAAATATTTGGTGGAAAGTGACTCATATATGGTGCAAAATGACTCCAATTTGGTGAAAAGTGACTTACATGGTTAATTTTAACCAAAATGTGGACCAAAATTGACTTGTATGAATGTGGCACTAAGAGGTGGTAAAAGGATTTCTAATTGCATGTACATGATGCTAACATGTTAATTGTACTAATATATGATTGCAAGTGACTCATATAAGGTGCAAAGTGACTCTAATATTATGAGAAGTCACTTACATGTTTGATTAGAGCCAAAATGTAGCCCAAAATTGACTTGTAAGAAAGGGGTACCAAGAGGTGGTTAAAGGATGTCTAATTACATGTACATGATGTTAACATGTTAATTGTATCAATATATGGTGGCAAGTGACTCTTACAGGGTGCAAAGTGACTCTAATATGGTGAAAAGTGACTTACATGGTTGATTAGAGCCAAAATGTGGAACAAAATTAACTTGTATTAACTTGCCATTAATACGTGGTAAAAGTATGTCAAATTGGATGTACATGATTTAAACATGTTAATTGTTGTATATATGGTGGAAAGTGACTCTTATAAGGTGCAAAATGACTTTAATATGGTGAAAAGTGACTTGCATGGTTGATTAGAACCAAAATGTGGAACATAATTGACCTGTATGAAAGTGGAATTAAGAGGTGGTAAAAGAATGTCAAATCGGATATATATGATTTTAACATGTTAATTGTACAAATATTTGGTGGAAAGTGACTCATATAGGATGCAAAATGACTCTAATATGGTGAAAAGTGACTTACATGGTTAATTATAACTAAAATGTGGACCAAAATTGACTTGTATGAATGTGGCACTAAGAGGTGGTAAAATGATTTCTAATTGCAAGTTTATTATTTGTTAGCATGTTAATTGTACCAATATATGATGGCAAGTGACTCTTATAAGGTGCAAAGTGACTCTAATATTGTGAGAAGTCACTTACATGTTTGATTAGAGCCAAAATGTGGCCCAAAATTGACTTGTAAGAAAGGAGTACCAAGAGGTGGTTAAAGGATGTCTAATTGCATGTACATGATGTTAACATGTTAATTGTATCAATATATGGTGGCAAGTGACCCTTATAAGGTGCAAAGTGACTCTAATATGGTGAAAAGTGACTTACATGGTTGATTAGAGCCAAAATGTGGAACAAAATTAACTTGTATGAAAGTGGCATTAATAGCTGGTAAAATGATGTCAAATTAGATGTATATGATGTTAACATATCAATTGTTGTATATATGGTGGAAAGTGACTCTTATAGGGTGCAAAGTGACTCTAATATGGTGAAAAGTGACTTACATGGTTGATTAGAACCAAAATGTGGAACAAAATTGACCTGTATGAAAGTGGAATTAAGATGTGGTAAAACGGTGTCAAATTGGATGTGTATGATGTTAACAGGTTAATTATACAAATAGGTTGTAGAAAGTGACTCATATATGGTGCAAAGGGACTCTAATATGGTGAGAAGTAACTTACATGATGGATTAGAGCCAAAATGTGGCCAAAAATTGACTTATAGGAAAGGGGTACCAAGAGGTGGTTAAAGGATGTCTAATTGCATGTACATGATGTTAACATGTTAATTGTATCAATATATGGTGGCAAGTGACTCTTATAGGGTGCAAAGTGACTCTAATATGGTGAAAAGTGACTTACATGGTTGATTAGAACCAAAATGTGGAACAAAATTGACCTGTATGAAAGTGGAATTAAGATGTGGTAAAACGGTGTCAAATTGGATGTGTATGATGTTAACAGGTTAATTATACAAATAGGTTGTAGAAAGTGACTCATATATGGTGCAAAGGGACTCTAATATGGTGAGAAGTAACTTACATGATGGATTAGAGCCAAAATGTGGCCAAAAATTGACTTATAGGAAAGGGGTACCAAGAGGTGGTTAAAGGATGTCTAATTGCATGTACATGATGTTAACATGTTAATTGTATCAATATATGGTGGCAAGTGACTCTTATAGGGTGCAAAATGACTCTAATATGCTGAAAAGAGACTTACATGGTTGATTAGAACCAAAATGTGGAACAAAATTGACCTGTATTAAAGTGGAATTAAGAGGTGGTAAAAGGATGTCAAATCGGATGTATATGATGTTACATGTTAATTGTACCAATAATTGTTGGAAAGTGACTCATATAGGGTGCAAAATGACTCTAATATGGTGAAAAGTGACTTACATGGTTAATTTTAACCAAAATGTGGACCAAAATTGACTTGTATGAATGTGGCACTAAGAGGTGGTAAAAGGATTTCTAATTGCATGTACATGATGCTAACATGTTAATTGTACTAATATATGATTGCAAGTGACTCATATAAGGTGCAAAGTGACTCTAATATTGTGAGAAGTCACTTACATGTTTGATTAGAGCCAAAATGTAGCCCAAAATTGACTTGTAAGAAAGGGGTACCAAGAGGTGGTTAAAGGATGTCTAATTGCATGTACATGATGTTAACATGTTAATTGTATCAATATATGGTGGCAAGTGACTCTTATAAGGTGCAAAGTGACTCTAATATGGTGAAAAGTGACTTACATGGTTGATTAGAGCCAAAATGTGGAATAAAATTAACTTGTATGAAAGTGGCATTAATAGATGGTAAAAGGATGTCAAATTAGATGTATATGATGTTAACATATGAATTGTTGTATATATGGTGGAAAGTGACTCTTATAGGGTGCAAAGTGACTCTAATATGGTGAAAAGTGACTTACATGGTTGATTAGAACTAAAATGTGGAACAACATTGACCTGTATGAAAGTGGAATTAAGATGTGCTAAAACGGTGTTAAATTTGATGTATATGATGTTAACATGTTAATTATACAAATAGGTTGTGGAAAGTGACTCATATAGGGTGTAAAGTGACTCTAATATGGTGAGAAGTAACTTACATGATTGATTCCCTTTTGAGCCATTAAAGGGTGTAACGCATTCCAAGAATGCGCAACAGCCTTTACCTCGCGCGTGCGCCACACGCGCCCGACAGCAGCCGCCGCGCCTCCGACTTCTCTGTCTCTTTCCTGCTGTTCTTTCCTTGCCTGTCTTCTCTATTTTCTTTCTTTTTCTCCGTGCAGTCAGACATCACAGACAAATAGCAGTACAAACCACAGATGTATATATATACTTACAAATAATATATATATATGATTTATTTAATTACGAATTTAATTGCAACAACTTCAAAAATTCATAATAAATAATCTATACATCATAAAATTATGAACAAAATACCCAGACGATCTACAACACTTGTAGAACCCAGATCAATATTCAAAATTATTCTGAGAAATGATTTCTCATCGGAAAAAATTAATCCATAATATAACTTGTAAAAATCATAATTAATTCATACAAGCACATAAAATTCTAAAATTTTTACCACAGATCTATATGCATACAACCTATGCTCTGATACCATTGTTGGATTTTAAACGCAGCGGGGGCATGACAAAACACTTTTATACATATAAAATCCAAATAAAAGCATACAGATCATGAATAAAATTTCGAGGGATCGAATCCAACCTTTAAAAATAATTCAGAGACAACGATCAGAGATCCTTAGCAGTTGCTCCTCAAGTGTGAAGCACTCCACCGGTATCCACCAAGAAAACGATGTTAAGGAGGAGGAAGGAGGTGGAGAGAATTGGGTTTTCCAAACTTTTTGGGTTTTGTGTGTGTTAGAATAAAATTAGGGTCTATAATAGTGTACTTATAGGCAAAATTTTCAGCTGAAATTTTCCCATAAATATTATTATTATTATCCCATTTATTATTCTCATTAATAATTAAAACACCTTTTAATCATTAATCCTTTTTCTAAACACTTTAGAAATAATTCTCTCTCTTGATTTAATTTCCAAAAATTAAATCCTTTAATTAATAATATTAAGAACTTTTCTTAATTAATTTATAATCAATTAAATCTCATTTAATCAATTATTAAATTTGCCAATTAATTATTTATTTCATAAATAAATAAATTATTTCATAAATAAATAATTATTAGCCATTATTAATTAATTCCTCCACCATTAAATCATTCTCTTTTTATGGTGTGACCCTGTAGGTTGAATATTAAGCCGGTAGTAGAAATAAATAATAATAAAACTATTTTATCATTATTTATATAAATTCTCTAATTTATTAAATATAATTAATTAATTAATCACATTTATTCTACATCGTGAGGGATACTTCTCAGCATATCGCGACTATCCGGATAATATGAATTCACTGCTTAGAATACCAAGAACCTATTCAGTGAATAGTTACCGTACAATAAACTCCTTCTACCCTACAATGTCCCGATTAAATACAAGGCATGGATCTCGTGTCAAGCCTATCTAATTCAATCACTTGCTTACCATTTACTATGCGTAGTTCTATGCAAATTAGAAACTCCTTTCTAATTTCATTCACTCTGGCCAGAGATTCCTGAACTAGCATAAGTGGATCAGCCTTGAACATTCACTTCCTTCACTTGAAGGGGTAGATCCTTTATTGATCATACACTATCTTCGTGTACAAATTCCTATACCCAGTAGAGCCCTTATAATTGTCCCTTGAGACTAAGAACTAAACCAAAGCATAGTTCAGTGTACGCAAGATGACTATGATGACCTCAAGTCTAAGGATACGTGTACAACTATCACTATGTGAACAACTGCTGACACGTGAGTGAACTCCATCAGTTGTTCAGCTGTGCGAGTCATGTTCAGTGAACTTATTCTATAATAAGCACCTACATACTAGCTATAGTGTCACCACACAAATGTCTATGAGAACAGACATCCTTCATAATGAAGCAAGCATAGTATGTACCGATCTTTGCGGATTATTAATTACCAGTTAGTAATCCTATGACCAGGAACTATTTAAGTTTAGAGTTATCATCTTTTTAGGTCTCACTATTATGATCTCATCATAATCCATAAAAGGCTTTACTCTAAACTATGGTATATCTTATTTAAATATTTAAATAGATAGAGCCCGTAATAAAAACAAAACAAGTCTTTTATTAATATCAATGAAATCAAAACAGATTACACAGGAAGTTATTCCTAAATCCTAATACATGATTGGACTTAGGACATATTCCTTTCACAAAGTGACTCTAATATGGTGAAAAGTGACTTACATGGTTGATTAGAGCCAAAATGTGGAACAAAATTAACTTGTATGAAAGTGGCATTAATAGCTGGTAAAAGGATGTCAAATTAGATGTATATGATGTTAACATATCAATTGTTGTATATACGGTGGAAAGTGACTCTTATAGGGTGCAAAGTGACTCTAATATGGTGAAAAGTGACTTACATGGTTGATTAGAACAAAAATGTGGAACAAAATTGACCTGTATGAAAGTGGAATTAAGATGTGCTAAAACGGTGTCAAATTTGATGTATATGATGTTAACATGTTAATTATACAGATAGGTTGTGGAAAGTGACTCATATAGGGTGCAAAGTGACTCTAATATGGTGAGAAGTAACTTACATGATTGATTAGAGCCAAAATGTGGCCCAAAATTGACTTGTAGGAAAGGGGTACCAAGAGGTGGTTAAAGGATGTCTAATTGCATGTACATGATGTTAACATGTTAATTGTATCAATATATGGTGGCAAGTGACTCTTATAGGGTGTAAAATGACTCTAATATGGTGAAAAGAGACTTACATGGTTGATTAGAACCAAAATGTGGAACAAAATTGACCTTTATGAAAGTGGAATTAAGAGGTGGTAAAAGGATGTCAAATCGGATGTATATGATTTTAACATGTTAATTGTACAAATATTTGGTGGAAAATGACTCATATAGGGTGCAAAATGACTCTAATATGGTGAAAAGTGACTTATATGGTTAATTAGAACCAAAATGTGGACCAAAATTTACTTGTATGAATGTGGCACTAAAAGGTGGTAAAAGAATTTTTAATTGCATGTACATGATGTTAACATGTTAATTGTACCAATATATGATGTCAAGTGACTCTTATAAGGTGCAAAGTGACTCTAATATTGTGAGAAGTCACTTACATGTTTGATTAAAGCCAAAATGTGGCCCAAAATTGACTTATAAGAAAAGGGTACCAAGAGATGGTTAAAGGATGTCTAGTTGCATGTACATGATGTTAACATGTTAATTGTATTAATATATGGTGGCAAGTGACTCTTATAGGGTGCAAAATGACTCTAATATGGTGAAAAGTGACTTACATGGTTGATTAGAGCCAAAATGTGGAACAAAATTAACTTGTATGAAAGTGCCATTAATAGGTGGTAAAAGTATGTCAAATTGGATGTATATGATTTTAACATGTTAATTATTGTATATATGATGGAAAGTGACTCTTATAAGGTGCAAAATGACCCTAATATGGTGAAAAGTGACTTACATGGTTAATTATAACCAAAATGTGGACCAAAATTGACTTGTATGAATGTGGCACTAAGAGGTGGTAAAAGGATTTCTAATTGCATGTACATGATGTTAACATGTTAATTGTGCAAATATTTGGTGGAAAGTGACTCATATAGGGTGCAAAATGACTCTAATATGGTGAAAAGTGACTTACATGGTTAATTATAACTAAAATATGGACCAAAATTGACTTGTATGAATGTGGCACTAAGAGGTGGTAAAATGATTTATAATTGCATGTACATGATGTTAACATGTTAATTGTACCAATATATGATGGCAAGTGACTTTTATAAGGTGCAAAGTGACTCTAATATTGCGAGAAGTCACTTACATGTTTGATTGGAGGCAAAATGTGGCCCAAAATTGACTTATAAGAAAGGGGTACCAAGAGGTGGTTAAAGGATGTCTAATTGCATGTACATGATGTTAACATGTTATTTGTATCAATATATGGTGGCAAGTGACTCTTATAAGGTGCAAAGTGACTCTAATATGGTTAAAAGTGACTTACATGGTTAATTAGAGCCAAAATGTGGAACAAAATTAACTTGTATGAAAGTGGCATTAATAGCTGGTAAAAGGATGTCAAATTAGATGTATATGACGTTAACATATCAATTGTTGTATATATGGTGGAAAGTGACTCTTATAGGGTGCAAAGTGACTCTAATATGGTGAAAAGTGACTTACATGGTTGATTAGAACAAAAATGTGGAACAAAATTGACCTGTATGAAAGTGGAATTAAGATGTGCTAAAACGGTGTCAAATTTGATGTATATGATGTTAACATGTTAATTATACAAATAGGTTGTGGAAAGTGACTCATATAGGGTGCAAAGTGACTCTAATATGGTGAGAAGTAACTTACATGATTGATTAGAGCCAAAATGTGGCCCAAAATTGACTTGTAGGAAAGGGGTACCAAGAGGTGGTTAATGGATGTCTAATTGCATGTACATGATGTTAACATGTTAATTGTATCAATATATGGTGGCAAGTGACTCTTATAGGGTGTAAAATGACTCTAATATGGTGAAAAGAGACTTACATGGTTGATTAGAACCAAAATGTGGAACAAAATTGACCTTTATGAAAGTGGAATTAAGAGGTGGTAAAAGGATGTCAAATCGGATGTATATGATGTTAACATGTTAATTGTACAAATATTTGGTGGAAAGTGACTCATATAGGGTGCAAAATGACTCTAATATGGTGAAAAGTGACTTACATGGTTAATTATAACTAAAATGTGGACCAAAATTGACTTGTATGAATGTGGCACTAAGAGGTGGTAAAATGATTTCTAATTGCATGTACATGATGTTAACATGTTAATTGTACCAATATATGATGGCAAGTGACTTTTATAAGGTGCAAAGTGACTAATATTGTGAGAAGTCACTTACATGTTTGATTGGAGCCAAAATGTGGCCCAAAATTGACTTGTAAGAAAGGGGTACCAAGAGGTGGTTAAAGGATGTCTAATTGCATGTACATGATGTTAACATGTTAATTGTATCAATATATGGTGACAAGTGACTCTTATAAGGTGCAAAGTGACTCTAATATGGTGAAAAGTAACTTACATGGTTGATTAGAGCCAAAATGTGGAACAAAATTAATTTGTATGAAAGTGGCATTTATAGCTGGTAAAAGGATGTAAAATTAGATGTATATGATGTTAACATATCAATTGTTGTATATATGGTGGAAAGTGACTTTTATAGGGTGCAAAGTGACTCTAATATGGTGAAAAGTGACTTACATGGTTGATTAGAACCAAAATGTGGAACAAAATTGACCTGTATGAAAGTGGAATTAAGATGTGGTAAAACGGTGTCAAATTGGATGTATGTAATGTTAACATGTTAATTATACAAATATATTGTGGAAAGTGACTCATATAGGGTGCAAAGTGACTCTAATATGGTGAGAAGAAACTTACATGATTGATTAGAGCCAAAATGTGGCCCAAAATTGACGTGTAGGAAAGGGGTACCAAGAGGTTGTTAAAGGATGTCTAATTGCATGTACATGATGTTAACATGTTAATTGTATCAATATATGGTGGCAAGTGACTCTTATAAGGTGCAAAGTGACTCTAATATGGTGAAAAGTGACTTACATGGTTGATTAGAGCCAAAATGCGGAACAAAATTAACTTGTATGAAAGTGCCATTAATAGGTGGTAAAAGTATGTCAAATTGGATGTATATGATTTTAACATGTTAATTGTTGCATATATGGTGGAAAGTGACTCTTATAAGGTGCAAAATGACTCTAATATGGTGAAGAGTGACTTATATGGTTGATTAGAACCAAAATATGGAACAAAATTGACATGTATGAAAGTGGAATTAAGAGGTGGTAAAAGGATGTCAAATAGGATATATTTGATGTTAACATGTTAATTGTACAAATATTTGGTGGAAAGTGACTCATACAGGGTACACAATGACGCTAATATGGTGAAAAGTAACTTACATGGTTAATTATAACCAAAATGTGGACCAAAATTGACTTGTATGAATGTGGCACTAAGAGGTGGTAAAAGGATTTCTAATTGCATGTACATGATGTTAACATGTTAATTGTACAAATATTTGGTGGAAAGTGACTCATATAGGGTGCAAAATGACTCTAATATGGTGAAAAGTGACTTACATGGTTAATTATAACTAAAATGTGGACCAAAATTGACTTGTATGAATGTGGCACTAAGAGGTGGTAAAATGATTTATAATTGCATGTACATGATGTTAACATGTTAATTGTACCAATATATGATGGCAAGTGACTTTTATAAGGTGCAAAGTGACTCTAATATTGCGAGAAGTCACTTACATGTTTGATTGGAGGCAAAATGTGGCCCAAAATTGACTTGTAAGAAAGGGGTACCAAGAGGTGGTTAAAGGATGTCTAATTGCATGTACATGATGTTAACATGTTATTTGTATCAATATATGGTGGCAAGTGA
Organism: Apium graveolens; assembly: GCF_009905375.1. NCBI lineage: Eukaryota > Viridiplantae > Streptophyta > Magnoliopsida > Apiales > Apiaceae > Apium > Apium graveolens. The sequence goes on along the minus strand of NC_133653.1, from coordinate 247,352,158 downwards.
CTCTTATAAGGTGCAAAGTGACTCTAATATGGTTAAAAGTGACTTACATGGTTAATTAGAGCCAAAATGTGGAACAAAATTAACTTGTATGAAAGTGGCATTAATAGCTGGTAAAAGGATGTCAAATTAGATGTATATGACGTTAACATATCAATTGTTGTATATATGGTGGAAAGTGACTCTTATAGGGTGCAAAATGACTCTAATATGGTGAAAAGTGACTTACATGGTTGATTAGAACAAAAATGTGGAACAAAATTGACCTGTATGAAAGTGGAATTAAGATGTGCTAAAACGGTGTCAAATTTGATGTAGATGATGTTAACATGTTAATTATACAAATAGGTTGTGGAAAGTGACTCATATAGGGTGCAAAGTGACTCTAATATGGTGAGAAGTAACTTACATGATTGATTAGAGCCAAAATGTGGCCCAAAATTGACTTGTAGGAAAGGGGTAACAAGAGGTGGTTAATGGATGTCTAATTGCATGTACATGATGTTAACATGTTAATTGTATCAATATATGGTGGCAAGTGACTCTTATAGGGTGTAAAATGACTCTAATATGGTGAAAAGAGACTTACATGGTTGATTAGAACCAAAATGTGGAACAAAATTGACCTTTATGAAAGTTGAATTAAGAGGTGGTAAAAGGATGTCAAATCGGATGTATATGATTTTAACATGTTAATTGTACAAATATTTGGTGGAAAGTGACTCATATAGGGTGCAAAATGACCCTAATATGGTGAAAAGTGACTTATATGATTAATTAGAACCAAAATGTGGACCAAAATTTACTCGTATGAATGTGGCACTAAAAGGTGGTAAAAGGATTTCTAATTGCATGTACATCATGTTAACATGTTAATTGTACCAATATATGATGGCAAGTGACTCTTATAAGATGCAAAGTGACTCTAATATTGTGAGAAGTCACTTACATGTTTGATTAGAGCCAAAATGTGGCCCAAAATTGACTTGTAAGAAAGGGGTACCAAGAGGTGGTTAAAGGATGTCTAATTGCATGTACAAGATGTTAACATGTTAATTGTATCAATATATGGTGGCAAGTGACTCTTATGGGGTGCAAAGTGACTCTAATATGGTGAAAAGTGACTTGGTTGATTAGAGCCAAAATGTGGAATAAAATTAACTTGTATGAAAGTACCATTAATAGGTGTTAAAAGTATGTCAAATTGGATGTATATGATTTTAACATGTTAATTGTTGTATATATGATGGAAAGTGACTCTTATAAGGTGGAAAATGACTCTAATATGGCGAAGAGTGACTTGGTTGATTAGAATCAAAATGTGGAACAAAATTGACCTGTATGAAAGTGGATTAAGAGGTGGTAAAAGGATGTCAAATCGGATGTATATGATGTTAACTTGTTAATTGTACAAATATTTGGTGAAAAGTGACTCATATAGGGTGCAAAATGACTCTAATATGGTGAAAAGTGACTTACATGGTTAATTATAACTAAAATGTGGACCAAAATTGACTTGTATGAATGTGGCACTAAGAGGTGGTAAAATGATTTCTAATTGCATGTACATGATGTTAACATGTTAATTGCACCAATATATGATGGCAAGTGACTTTTATAAGGTGCAAAGTGACTCTAATATTGTGAGAAGTCACTTACTTGTTTGATTGGAGCCAAAATGTGGCCCAAAATTGACTTGTAAGAAAGGGGTACCAAGAGGTGGTTAAAGGATGTCTAATTGCATGTACATGATGTTAACATGTTAATTGTATCAATATATGGTGTCAAGTGACTCTTATAAGGTGCAAAGTGACTCTAATATGGTGAAAAGTAACTTACATGGTTGATTAGAGCCAAAATGTGGAACAAAATTAACTTGTATGAAAGTGGCATTAATAGCTGGTAAAAGGATGTCAAATTAGATGTATATGATGTTAACATATCAATTGTTGTATATATGGTGGAAAGTGACTTTTACAGGGTGCAAAGTGACTCTAATATGGTGAAAAGTGACTTACATGGTTGATTAGAACCAAAATGTGGAACAAAATTGACCTGTATGAAAGTGGAATTAAGATGTGGTAAAACGGTATCAAATTGGATGTATATGATGTTAACATGTTAATTATACAAATAGGTTGTGGAAAGTGACTCATATAGGGTGCAAAGTGACTCTAATATGGTGAGAAGTAAATTACATGATTGATTAGAGCCAAAATGAGGCCCAAAATTGACTTGTAGGAAAGGGGTACCAAGAGGTGGTTAATGGATGTCTAATTGCTTGTACATGATGTTAACATGTTAATTGTATCAATATATGGTGGCAAGTGACTCTTATAGGGTGTAAAATGACTCTAATATGGTGAAAAGAGACTTACATGGTTGATTAGAACCAAAATGTGGAACAAAATTGACCTTTATGAAAGTGAAATTAAGAGGTGGTAAAAGGATGTCAAATCGGATGTATATGATTTTAACATGTTAATTGTACAAATTTTTGGTGGAAAGTGACTCATATAGGGTGCAAAATGACCCTAATATGGTGAAAAGTGACTTATATGGTTAATTAGAACCAAAATGTGGACCAAAATTTACTCGTATGAATATGGCACTAAAAGGTGGTAAAAGGATTTCTAATTGCATGTACATCATGTTAACATGTTAATTGTACCAATATATGATGGCAAGTGACTCTTATAAGGTGCAAAGTGACTCTAATATTGTGAGAAGTCACTTACATGTTTGATTAGAGCCAAAATGTGGCCCAAAATTGACTTGTAAGAAAGGGGTACCAAGAGGTGGTTAAAGGATGTCTAATTGCATGTACATGATGTTAACATGTTAATTGTATCAATATATGGTGGCAAGTGACTCTTGTGGGGTGCAAAGTGACTCTAATATGGTGAAAATTGACTTGGTTGATTAGAGCCAAAATGTGGAATAAAATTAACTTGTATGAAAGTACCATTAATAGGTGTTAAAAGTATGTCAAATTGGATGTATATGATTTTAACATGTTAATTGTTGTATATATGATGAAAAGTGACTCTTATAAGGTTGAAAATGACTCTAATATGGCGAAGAGTGACTTGGTTGATTAGAATCAAAATGTGGAACAAAATTGACCTGTATGAAAGTGGAATTAAGAGGTGGTAAAAGGATGTCAAATCGGATGTATATGATGTTAACATGTTAATTGTACAAATATTTGGTGGAAAGTGACTCATATAGGGTAGAAAATGACTCTAATATGGTGGAAAGTGACTCATATAGGGTGCAAAGTGACTCAAATATGGTGAGAAGTAACTTACATGATTGATTAGAGCCAAAATGTGGCCCAAAATTGACTTGTAGAAAGGGGTACCAAGAGGTTGTTAAAGGATGTCTAATTGCATGTACATGATGTTAACATGTTAATTGTATCAATATATGGTGGCAAGTGACTCTTATAAGTTGCAAAGTGACTCTAATATGGTGAAAAATGACTTACATGGTTGATTAGAGCCAAAATGTGGAACAAAATTAACTTGTATGAAAGTGCCATTAATAGGTGGTAAAAGTATGTCAAATTGGATGTATATGATTTTAACATGTTAATTGTTGTATATATGGTGGAAAGTGACTCTTATAAGGTGCAAAATGACTCTAATATGGCGAAGAGTGACTTACATGGTTGATTAGAACCAAAATATGGAACAAAATTGACCTGTATGAAAGTGGAATTAAGAGGTGGTAAAAGGATGTCAAATCGGATGTATATGATGTTAACATGTTAATTGTACAAATATTTGGTGGAAAGTGACTCATATAGGGTGCAAAATGACTCTAATATGGTGAAAAGTGACTTACATGGTTAATTATAACTAAAATGTGGACCAAAATTGACTTGTATGAATGTGGCACTAAGAGGTGGTAAAATGATTTCTAATTGCATGTACATGATGTTAACATGTTAATTGTACCAATATATGATGGCAAGTGACTTTTATAAGGTGCAAAGCGACTCTAATATTGTGAGAAGTCACTTACATGTTTGATTAGAGCCAAAATGTGGCCCAAAATTGACTTGTAAGAAAGGGGTACCAAGAGGTGGTTAAAGGATGTCTAATTGCATGTACATGATGTTAACATGTTAATTGTATCAATATATGGTGGCAAGTGACTCTTATAAGGTGCAAAGTGACTCTAATATGGTGAAAAGTGACTTACATGGTTGATTAGAGCCAAAATGTGGAACAAAATTAACTTGTATGAAAGTGGCATTAATAGCTGGTAAAAGGATGTCAAATTAGATGTATATGATGTTAACATATCAATTGTTGTATATATGGTGGAAAGTGACTCTTATAAGGTGCAAAGTGACTCTAAAATGGTGAAAAGTGACTTACATGGTTGATTAGAACCAAAATGTGGAACAAAATTGACCTGTATGAAAGTGGAATTAAGAGGTGGTAAAAGGATGTCAAATCGGATGTATATGATGTTAACATGTTAATTGTACAAATATTTGCTGGAAAGTGACTCATATTGGGTGCAAAATGACTCTAATATGGTGAAAAGTGACTTACATGGTTAATTAGAACCAAAATATGGACCAAAATTTACTTTTATGAATGTGGCACTAAAAGGTGGTAAAAGGATTTCTAATTGCATGTACATGATGTTAACATGTTAATTGTACTAATATATTATGGCAAGTGACTCTTATAAAGTGCAAAGAGACTCTAATATTGTGAGAAGTCACTTACATGTTTGATTAGAGCCAAAATGTGGCCCAAAATTGACTTGTAAGCAAGGGGTACCAAGAGGTGGTTAAAGGATGTCAAATTGAATGTACATGATTTTAACATGTTAATTGTATCAATATATGGTGGCAAATGACTCTTATAGGGTGCAGAGTGACTCTAATATGGTAAAAAGTGACTTACATGTGGTTAAAGGATGTCTAATTGCATGTACATGATGTTAACATGTTAATTGTATCAATATAAGGTGGCAAGTGACTCTTATAGGGTGCAAAATTACTCTAATATGGTGAAAAGAGACTTACATGGTTGATTAGAACCAAAATGTGGAACAAAATTGACCTTTATGAAAGTGGAATTAAGAGGTGGTAAAAGGATGTCTAATCGGATGTATATGATTTTAACATGTTAATTGTACAAATATTTGGTGGAAAGTGACTCATATAGGGTGCAAAATGACACTAATATGGTGAAAAGTGACTTACATGGTTAATTAGAACCAAAATGTGGAACAAAATTTACTTGTATGAATGTGGCACTAAAAGGCGGTAAAAGGATTTCTAATTGCATGTACATGATGTTAACATGTTAATTGTACCAATATATGATGGCAAGTGACTCTTATAAGGTGCAAAGTGACTCTAATATTGTGAGAAGTCACTTACATGTTTGATTAGAGCCAAAATGTGGCCCAAAATTGACTTGTAAGAAAGGGGTACTAAGAGGTCGTTATTGGATGTCTAATTGCTTGTACATGATGTTAACATGTTAATTGTATCAATATATGGTGGCAAGTGACTCTTATAAGGTGCAAAGTGACTCTAATATGGTGAAAAGTGACTTACATGGTTGATTAGAGCCAAAATGTGGAACAAAATTAACTTGTATGAAAGTGGCATTAATAGCTGGTAAAAGGATGTCAAATTAGATGTATATGATGTTAACATATCAATTGTTGTATATATGGTGGAAAGTGACTCTTGTAGGGTGCAAAGTGACTCTAAAATGGTGAAAAGTGACTTACATGGTTGATTAGAACCAAAATGTGGAACTAAATTGACCTGTATGAAAGTGGAATTAAGAGGCGGTAAAAGGATGTCAAATCGAATATATATGATGTTAACATGTTAATTGTACAAATATTTGGTGGAAAGTGACTCATATAGGGTGCTAAATGACTCTAATATGGTGAAAAGTGACTTACATGGTTAATTAGAACCAAAATGTGGACCAAAATTTACTTGTATGAATGTGGCACTAAAAGGAGGTAAAAGGATTTCTAATTGCATGTACATGATGTTAACATGTTAATTGTACCAATATATGATGGCAAGTGACTCTTATAAGGTGCAAAGTGACTCTAATATTGTGAGAAGTCACTTTCATGTTTGATTAGAGCCAAAATGTGGCCCAAAATTGACTTGTAAGAAAGGGGTACCAAGAGGTGGTTAAAGGATGTCTAATTGCATGTACATGATTTTAACATGTTAATTGTATCAATATATGGTGGCAAGTGACTCTTATATGGTGAAAAGTGACTCTAATATGGTGAAAAGTGACTTACATGGTTGATTAGAGCCACAATGTGGAACAAATTAACTTGTATGAAAGTGACATTAATAGCTGGTAAAAGGATGTCAAATTAGATGTATATGATGTTAACATATCAATTGTTGTATATATGGTGGAAAGTGACTCTTATACGGTGCAAAGTGACTCTAATATGGTGAAAAGTGACTTACATGGTTGATTAGAACCAAAATGTGGAACAAAATTGACCTGTATGAAAGTGGAATTAAGATGTGGTAAAATAGTGTCAAATTTGATGTATATGATGTTAACATGTTAATTATACAAATAGGTTATGGAAAGTGACTCATATAGGGTGCAAAGTGACTCTAATATGGTGAGAAGTAATGTACATGATTGATTAGAGCCAAAATATGGAACAAAATTAACTTGTATGAAAGTGGTACCAAGAGGTGGTTAAAGGATGTCTAATTTCATGTAGATGATGTTAACATGTTAATTGTATCAATATATGGTGGCAAGTGACTCTTATAGGGTGCAAAGTGACTCTAATATGGTGAAAAGTGACTTACATGGTTGATCAGAACCAAAATGTAGCCCAAAATTGACTTGTAAGAAAGGGGTACCAAGAGGTGGTTAAAGAATGTCTAATTGCATGTACATGATGTTAACATGTTAATTGTATCAATATATGGGGGCAAGTGACTCTTATAAGGTGCAAAGTGACTCTAATATGGTGAAAAGTGACTTACATGGTTGATTAGAGCCAAAATATGGAACAAAATTAACTTGTATGAAAATGGCATTAATAGCTAGTAAAAGGAAATCAAATTAGATGTATATGATGTTAACATATCAATTGTTGTATATATGGTGGAAAGTGACTCTTATAGGGTGCAAAGTGACTCTAATATGGTGAAAAATGACTTTTATGGTTGATTAGAACCAAAATGTGGAACAAAATTGACCTGTATGAAAGTGGAATTAAGATGTGGTAAAACGGTATCAAATTTGATGTATATGATGTTAACATGTTAATTATACAAATAGGTTATGGAAAGTGACTCATATAGGGTGCAAAGTGACTCTAATATGGTGAGAAGTAACTTACATGATTGATTAGAGCCAAAATGTAGCCCAAAATTGACTTGTAGGAAAGGGGTACCAAGAGGTGGTTAAAGGATGTCTAATTGCTTGTACATGATGTTAACATGTTATTTGTATCAATATAAGGTGGCAAGTGACTCTTATAGGGTGCAAAATTACGCTAATATGGTGAAAAAATACTTACATGGTTGATTAGAACCAAAATGTGGAACAAAATTGACCTTTATGAAAGTGGAATCAAGAGGTGGTAAAAGGATGTCTAATCGGATGTATATGATTTTAACATGTTAATTGTACAAATATTTGGTGGAAAGTGACTCATATAGGGTGCAAAATGACTCAAATATGGTGAAAAGTGACTTACATGGTTAATTAGAACCAAAATGTGGACCAAAATTTACTTGTATGAATGTGGCACTAAAAGGTGGTAAAAGGATTTCTAATTGCATGTACATGATATTAACATGTTAATTGTACCAATATATGATGGAAAGTGACTCTTATAAGGTGCAAAGTGACTCTAATATTGTGAGAAGTCACTTACATGTTTGATTAGAGCCAAAATGTGGCCCAAAATTGACTTGTAAGAAAGTGGTATCAAGAGGTGGTTAAAGGATGTCTAATTGCATGTACATGATGTTAACATGTTAATTGTATCAATATATGGTGGCAAGTGACTTTTATAAGGTGCAAAGTGACTCTAAAATGGTGAAAAGTGACTTACATGGTTGATTAGAACCAAAATGTGGAACAAGATTGACCTTATGAAAGTGGAATTAATAGGTGGTAAAAGGATGTCAAATCGGATGTATATGATGTTAACATGTTAATTGTACAAATATTTGGTGGAAAGTGACTCATATAGGGTGCAAAATGACTCTTATATGGTGAAAAGTGACTTACATGGTTAAATAGAACCAAAATGTGGACCAAAATTGACTTGTATGAATGTGGCACTAAAAGGTGGTAAAATGATTTCTAATTGTATGTACATGATGTTAACATGTTAATTATACCAATATATGATGGCAAGTGACTCTTATAAGGTGCAAAGTGACTCTAATATTGTGAGAAGTCACTTACATGTTTGATTAGAGCCAAAATGTGGCCCAAAATTGACTTGTAAGAAAGGGGTAACAAGAGATGGTTAAAGGATGTCTAATTGCATGTACATGATTTTAACATGTTAATTGTATCAATATATGGTGGCAAGTGACCCTTATAGGGTGCAAAGTAACTCTAATATGGTGAAAAGTGACTTACATGGTTGATTAGAGCCAAAATGTGGAACAAATTAACTTGTATGAAAGTGGCATTAATAGCTGGTAAAAGGATGTCAAATTAGATGTATATGATGTTAACATATCAATTGTTGTATATATGGTGGAAAGTGACTCTTATAGGGTGCAAAGAGACTCTAATATGGTGAAACGTGACTTACATGGTTGATTAGAACCAAAATGTGGAACATAATTGACATGTATGAAAGTGGAATTAAGATGTGGTAAAACAGTGTCAAATTGGATGTATATGATGTTAACATGTTAATTATAGAAATAGGCTATGGAAAGTGACTCATATAGGGTGCAAAGTGACTCTAATATGATGAGAAGTAATTTACATGATTGATTAGAGCCAAAATGTGGCTCAAAATTGACTTGTAGGAAAGGGGTACCAAGAGGTGGTTAAAGGATGTCTAATTGCATGTACATGATGTTAACATGTTAATTGTATCAATATATGGTGGCAAGTTACTCTTATACGGTGCAAAGTGACTCTAATATGGTGAAAAGTGACTTACATGGTTGATTAGAGCCAAAATGTGGAACAAAATTAACTTGTATGAAAGTGGCATTAATAGATGGTAAAAGGATGTCAAATTAGATGTATATGATGTTAACATATCAATTGTTGTATATATGGTGGAAAGTGACTCTTATAGAGTGCAAAGTGACTCTAAAATGGTGAAAAGTGACTTACATGGTTGATTAAAACCAAATTGTGGAACAAAATTGACCTGTATGAAAGTGGAATTAAGAGGTGGTAAAAGGATGTCAAATCGGATGTATATGATGTTAACATGTTAATTGTACAAATATTTGGTAGAAAGTTGCTCATATAGGGTGCAAAATTACTCTAATATGGTGAAAAGTGACTTCGTTAATTAGAACCAAAATGTGGACCAAAATTTACTTGTATGAATGTGGTACTAAAAGGTGGTAAAAGGATTTCTAATTGCATGTACATGATGTTAACATGTTAATTGTACCAATATATGATGGCAAGTGACTCTTATAAGGTGCAAAGTGACTAATATTGTGAGAAGTCACTTACATGTTTGATTAGAGCCAAAATGTGGCCCAAAATTGACTTGTAAGAAAGGGGGTATCAAGAGGTGGTTAAAGGATGTCTAATTGCATGTACATGATGTTAACATGTTAATTGTATCAATATATGGTGGAAAGTGACTCTTATAAGGTGCAAAGTGACTCTAAAATGGTGAAAAGTGACTTACATGGTTGATTAGAACCAAAATGTGGAACAAAATTGACCTTTATGAAAGTGGAATTAATAGGTGGTAAAAGCATGTCAAATCGGATGTATATGATGTTAACATGTTAATTGTACAAATATTTGGTGGAAAGTGACTCATATATGGTGCAAAATGACTCTTATATGGTGAAAAGTGACTTACATGGTTAATTAGAACCAAAATGTGGACCAAAATTGACTTGTATGAATGTGGCACTAAAAGGTGGTAAAATGATTTCTAATTGTATGTACATGATGTTAACATGTTAATTGTACCAATATATGATGGCAAGTGACTCTTATAAGGTGCAAAGTGACTCTAATATTGTGAGAAGTCACTTACATGTTTGATTGGAGCCAAAATGTGGCCCAAAATTGACTTGTAAGAAAGGGGTACCAAGACGTGGTTAAAGGATGTCTAATTGCATGTACATGATTTTAACATGTTAATTGTATCAATATAAGGTGGCAAGTGACTCTTATAGGGTGCAAAGTGACTCTAATATGGTGAAAAGTGACTTACATGGTTGATTAGAGCCAAGATGTGGAACAAATTAACTTGTATGAAAGTGGCATTAATAGCTGGTAAAAGGATGTCAAATTAGATGTATATGATGTTAACATATCAATTGTTGTATATATGGTGGAAAGTGACTCTTATAGGGTGCAAAGAGACTCTAATATGGTGAAAAGTGACTTACATGGTTGATTAGAACCAAAATGTGGAACAAAATTGACCTGTATGAAAGTGGAATTAAGATGTGGTAAAACAGTGTCAAATTGGATGTATATGATGTTAACATGTTAATTATACAAATAGGTTATGGAAAGTGACTCATATAGGGTGCAAAGTGACTCTAATATGATGAGAAGTAATTTACATGATTGATTAGAGCCAAAATGTGGCTCAAAATTGACTTGTAGTAAAGGGGTACCAAGAGGTGGTTAAAGGATGTCTAATTGCATGTACATGATGTTAACATGTTAATTGTATCAGTATATGGTGGAAAGTGACTCTTATAAGGTGCAAAGTGACTCTAATAGGGTGAAAAGTGACTTACATGGTTGATTAGAGCCAAAATGTGGAACAAAATTAACTTGTATGAAAGTGGCATTAATAGATGGTAAAAGGATGTCAAATTAGATGTATATGATGTTAACATATCAATTGTTGTATATATGGTAGAAATTGACTATTATAGGGTGCAAAGTGACTCTAAAATGGTGAAAAGTGACTTACATGGTTGATTAGAACCAAATTGTGGAACAAAATTGACCTGTATGAAAGTGGAATTAAGAGGTGGTAAAAGGATGTCAAATCGGATGTATATGATGTTAACATGTTAATTGTACAAATATTTAGTAGAAAGTGACTCATATAGGGTGCAAAATTACTCTAATATGGTGAAAAGTGACTTGGTTAATTAGAACCAAAATGTGGACCAAAATTTACTTGTATGAATGTGGCACTAAAAGGTGGTAAAAGGATTTCTAATTGCATGTACATGATGTTAACATGTTAATTGTACCAATATATGATGGCAAGTGACTCTTATAAGGTGCAAAGTGACTCTAATATTGTGAGAAGTCACTTACATGTTTGATTTGAGCCAAAATGTGGCCCAAAATTGACTTGTAAGAAAGGGGTACCAAGAGGTGGTTAAAGAATGTCTAATTGCATGTACATGATTTTAACATGTTAATTGTATCAATATATGGTGGCAAGTGACTCTTATATGGTGAAAAGTGACTCTAATATGGTGAAAAGTGACTTACATGGTTGATTAGAGCCAAAATGTGGAACAAATTAACTTGTATGAAAGTGGCATTAATAGCTGGTAAAAGGATGTCAAATTAGATGTATATGATGTTAACATATCAATTGTTGTATATATGGTGGAAAGTGACTCTTATACGGTGGAAAGTGACTCTAATATGGTGAAAAGTGACTTACATGGTTGATTAGAACCAAAATGTGGAACAAAATTGACCTGTATGAAAGTGGAATTAAGATGTGGTAAAACAGTGTCAAATTGGATGTATATGACATTAACATGTTAATTATACAAATACGTTATGGAAAGTGACTCATATAGGGTGCAAAGTGACTCTAATATGATGAAAAGTAATTTACATGATTGATTAGAGCCAAAATGTGGCTCAAAATTGACTTGTAGGAAAGGGGTACCACGAGGTGGTTAAAGGATGTCTAATTGCATGTACATGATGTTAACATGTTAATTATATCAATATATGGTGGCAAGTGACTCTTATACGGTGCAAAGTGACTCTAATATGGTGAAAAGTGACTTACATGGTTGATTAGAGCCAAAATGTGGAACAAAATTAACTTGTATGAAAGTGGCATTAATAGATGGTAAAAGGATGTCAAATTAGATGTATATGATGTTAACATATCAATTGTTGTATATATGGTGGAAAGTGACTCTTATAGGGTGCAAAGTGACTCTAAAATGGTGAAAAGTGACTTGCATGGTTGATTAAAACCAAATTGTGGAACAAAATTGACCTGTATGAAAGTGGAATTAAGAGGTGGTAAAAGGATGTCAAATCGGATGTATATGATGTTAACATGTTAATTGTACAAATATTTGGTAGAAAGTGACTCATATAGGGTGCAAAATTACTCTAATATGGTGAAAAGTGACTTCGTTAATTAGAACCAAAAGGTGGACCAAAATTTACTTGTATGAATGTGGCACTAAAAGGTGGTAAAAGGATTTCTAATTGCATGTACATGATGTTAACATGTTAATTGTACCAATATATGATGGCAAGTGACTCTTATAAGGTGCAAAGTGACTCTAATATTGTGAGAAGTCACTTACATGTTTGATTGGAGCCAAAATGTGGCCCAAAATTGACTTGTAAGAAAGGGGTACCAAGAGGTGATTATAAGATGTCTAATTGCATGTACATGATGTTAACATGTTAATTGTATCAATACAAGGTGGCAAGTGACTCTTATAGGGTGCAAAATTACTCTAATATGGTGAAAAGAGACTTACATGGTTAATTAGAACCAAAATGTGGAACAAAATTGACCTTTATGAAAGTGGAATTAAGAGGTGGTAAAAGGATGTCTAATCGGATGTATATGATTTTAACATATTAATTGTATAAATATTTGGGGGAAAGTGACTCATATAGGGTGCAAAATGACTCTAATATGGTGAAAAGTGACTTACATGGTTAATTAGAACCAAAATGTGGACCAAAATTTACTTGTATGAATGTGACACTAAAAGGTGGTAAAGGATTTCTAATTGCATGTACATGATGTTAACATTTTAATTGTACCAATATATGATGGCAAGTGACTCTTCTAAGGTGCAAAGTGACTCTAATATTGTGAGAAGTCACTTACATGTTTGATTAAGCCAAAATGTGGCCCAAAATTGACTTGTAAGAAAGGGGTACTAAGAGGTGGTTAATGGATGTCTAATTGCATGTACATGATGTTAACATGTTAATTGTATCAATATATGGTGGCAAGTGACTCTTATAAGGTGCAAAGTGACTTACATGGTTGATTAGAGCCAAAATGTGGAACAAAATTAACTTATATGAAAATGGCATTAATAGCTGGTAAAAAGATGTCAAATTAGATGTATATGATGTTAACATATCAATTGTTGTATATATGGTGGAAAGTGACTCTTATAGGGTGCAAAGTGACTCTAAAATGGTGAAAAGTAACTTACATGGCTGATTAGAACCAAAATGTGGAACAAAATTGACCTGTATGAAAGTGGAATTAAGAGCCGGTAAAAGGATGTCAAATCGGATGTATATGATGTTAACATGTTAATTGTACAAATATTTGGTGGAAAGTCACTCATATAGGGTGCAAAATGACTCTAATATGGTGAAAAGTGACTTACATGGTTAATTAGAACCAAAATGTGGACCAAAATTTACTTGTATGAATGTGGCACTAAAAGGTGGTAAAAGGATTTCTAATTGCATGTAGACGATGTTAACATGTTAATTTTACCAATATATGATGGCAAGTGACTCTTATAAGGTGCAAAGTGACTCTAATATTGTGAGAAGTCACTTACATGTTTGATTTGAGCCAAAATGTGGCCCAAAATTGACTTGTAAGAAAGGGGTACCAAGAGGTGGTTGAAGGATGTCTAATTGCATGTACATGATTTTAACATGTTAATTGTATCAATATATGGTGGCAAGTGACTCTTATATGGTGAAAAGTGACTCTAATATGGTGAAAAGTGACTTACATGGTTGATTAGAGCCAAAATGTGGAACAAATTAACTTGTATGAAAGTGGCATTAATAGCTGGTAAAAGGATGTCAAATTAGATGTATATGATGTTAACATATCAATTGTTGTATATATGGTGGAAAGTGACTCTTATACGGTGCAAAGTGACTCTAATATGGTGAAAAGTGACTTACATGGTTGATTAGAACCAAAATGTGGAACAAAATTGACCTATATGAAAGTGGAATTAAGATGTGGTAAAACAGTGTCAAATTTGATGTATATGATGTTAACATGTTAATTATACAAATAGGTTATGGAAAGTGACTCATATAGGGTGCAAAGTGACTCTAATATGGTGAGAAGTAATGTACATGATTGATTAGAGCCAAAATATGGCTCAAAATTGACTCGTAGGAAAGAGGTACCAAGATGTGATTAAAGGATGTGTAATTGCATGTACATGATGTTAACATGTTAATTGTATCAATATATGGTGGCAAGTGACTCTTATAAGGTGCAAAGTGACTCTAATATGGTGAAAAGTGACTTACATGGTTGATTAGAGCCAAAATGTAGCCCAAAATTGACTTGTAAGAAAGGGGTACCAAGAGGTTGTTAAAGGATGTCTAATTGCATGTACATGATGTTGACATGTTAATTGTATCAATATATGGTGGCAAGTGACTCTTATAAGGTGCAAAGTGACTCTAATATGGTGAAAAGTGACTTACATGGTTGATTAGAGCCAAAATGTGGTGCAAAATTAACTTGTATGAGAGTGGCATTAATAGCTTGTAAAACGATGTCAAATTAGATGTATATGATGTTAACATATCAATTGTTGTATATATGGTGGAACGTGACTCTTATAGGGTGCAAAGTGACTATAATATGGTGAAAAGTGACTTACTTGGTTGATTAGAACCAAAATGTGGAACAAAATTGACATGTATGAAAGTGGAATTAAGTGTGGTAAAACGGTGTCAAATTTGATGTATATGATGTTAACATGTTAATTATACAAATAGGTTATGGAAAGTGACTCATATAGGGTGCAAAGTGACTCTAATATGGTGAGAAGTAACTTACATGATTGATTAGAGCCAAAATGTGGCCCAAAATTGACTTGTAGGAAAGGGGTACCAAGAGGTGGTTAAAGGATGTCTAATTGCATGTACATGATGTTAACATGTTAATTGTATCAATATAAGGTGGCAACTGACTCTTATAGGGTGCAAAGTGACTCTAATATGGTGAAAAGTGACTTACATGGTTGATTAGAACCAAAATGTAGCCCAAAATTAACTTGTAAGAAAGGGGTTCCAAGAGGTGGTTAAAGGATGTCTAATTGCATGTACACGATGTTAACATGTTAATTGTATCAATATATGGTGGCAAGTGACTCTTATAAGGTGCAAAGTGACTCTAATATGGTGAAAAGTGACTTACATGGTTGATTAGAGCCAAAATGTGGAACAAAATTAACTTGTATGAAAGTGGCATTAATAGCTTGTAAAACGATGTCAAATTAGATGTATATGATTTTAACATATCAATTGTTGTATATATGGTGGAAAGTGACTCTTATAGGGTGCAAAGTGACTATAATATGGTGAAAAGTGACTTACATGGTTTATTAGAACCAAAATGTGGAACAAAATTGACCTGTATGAAAGTGGAATTTAGATGTGGTAAAACGGTGTCAAATTTGATGTATATGATGTTAACATGTTAATTATACAAATAGGTTATGGAAAGTGACTCATATAGGGTGCAAAGTGACTCTAATATGGTGAGAAGTAACTTACACGATTGATTAGAGCCAAAATGTGGCCCAAAATTGACTTGTAGGAAAGGGGTACCAAGAGATGGTTAAAGGATGTCTAATTGCATGTACATGATGTTAACATGTTAATTGTATCAATATAAGGTGGCAAGTGACTCTTATAGGGTGCAAAGTGACTCTAATATGGTGAAAAGTGACTTACATGGTTGATTAGAACCAAAATATATCCCAAAATTAACTTGTAAGAAAGGGGTTCCAAGAGGTGGTTAAAGGATGTCTAATTGCATGTACACGATGTTAACATGTTAATTGTATCAATATATGGTGGCAAGTGACTCTTATAAGGTGCAAAGTGACTCTAATATGGTGAAAAGTGACTTACATGGTTGATTAGAGCCAAAATGTGGAACAAAATTAACTTGTATGAAAGTGGCATTAATAGCTTGTAAAATAATGTCAAATTAGATGTATATGATGTTAACATATCAATTGTTGTATATATGGTGGAAAGTGACTCTTATAGGGTGCAAAGTGACTATAATATGGTGAAAAGTGACTTACATGGTTTATTAGAACCAAAATGTGGAATAAAATTGACCTGTATGAAAGTGGAATTTAGATGTGGTAAAACGGTGTCAAATTTGATGTATATGATGTTAACATGTTAATTATACAAATAGGTTATGGAAAGTGACTCATTAGGGTGCAAAGTGACTCTAATATGGTGAGAAGTAACTTACATGATTGATTAGAGCCAAAATGTGGCCCAAAATTGACTTGTAGGAAAGGGGTACCAAGAGGTGGTTAAAGGATGTCTAATTGCATGTACATGATGTTAACATGTTAATTGTATCAATATAAGGTGGCAAGTGACTCTTATAGGGTGCAAAGTGACTCTAATATGGTGAAAAGTGACTTACATGGTTGATTAGAACCAAAATATAGCCCAAAATTAACTTGTAAGAAAGGGGTTCCAAGAGGTGGTTAAAGGATGTCTAATTGCATGTACACGATGTTAACATGTTAATTGTATCAATATATGGTGGCAAGTGACTCTAATAAGGTGCAAAGTGACTCTAATATGGTGAAAAGTGACTTACATGGTTGATTAGAGCCAAAATGTGGAACAAAATTAACTTGTATGAAAGTGGCATTAATAGCTTGTAAAATAATGTCAAATTAGATGTATATGATGTTAACATATCAATTGTTGTATATATGGTGGAAAGTGACTCTTATAGGGTGCAAAGTGACTATAATATGGTGAAAAGTGACTTACATGGTTTATTAGAACCAAAATGTGGAACAAAATTGACCTGTATGAAAGTGGAATTTAGATGTGGTAAAACGGTGTCAAATTTGATGTATATGATGTTAACATGTTAATTATACAAATAGGTTATGGAAAGTGACTCATATAGGGTGCAAAGGGACTCTAATATGGTGAGAAGTAACTTACATGATTGATTAGAGCCAAAATGTGGCCCAAAATTGACTTGTAGGAAAGGGGTACCAAGAGGTGGTTAAAGGATGTCTAATTGCATGTACATGATGTTAACATGTTAATTGTATCAATATAAGGTGGCAAGTGACTCTTATAGGGTACAAAGTGACTCTAATATGGTGAAAAGTGACTTACATGGTTGATTAGAACCAAAATGTAGCCCAAAATTAACTTGTAAGAAAGGGGTTCCAAGTGGTGGTTAAAGGATGTCTAATTGCATATACACGATGTTAACATGTTAATTGTATCAATATATGGTGGCAAGTGACTCTTATAAGGTGTAAAGTGACTCTAATATGGTGAAAAGTGACTTACATGGTTGATTAGAGCCAAAATGTGGAACAAAATTAACTTGTATGAAAGTGGCATTAATAGCTTGTAAAACGATGTCAAATTAGATGTATATGATGTTAACATATCAATTATTGTATATATGGTGGAAAGTGACTCTTATAGGGTGCAAAGTGACTATAATATGGTGAAAAGTGACTTACATGGTTTATTAGAGCCAAAATGTGGAACAAAATTAACTTGTATGAAAGTGGCATTAATAGCTTGTAAAACGATGTCAAATTAGATGTATATGATGTTAACATATCAATTGTTGTATATATGGTGGAAAGTGACTCTTATAGGGTGCAAAGTGACTATAATATGGTGAAAAGTGACTTACATGGTTTATTAGAACCAAAATGTGGAACAAAATTGACCTGTATGAAAGTGGAATTTAGATGTGGTAAAACGGTGTCAAATTTGATGTATATGATGTTAACATGTTAATTATACAAATAGGGTATGGAAAGTGACTCATATAGGGTGCAAAGTGACTCTAATATGGTGAGAAGTAACTTACACGATTGATTAGAGCCAAAATGTGGCCCAAAATTGACTTGTAGGAAAGGGGTACCAAGAGATGGTTAAAGGATGTCTAATTGCATGTACATGATGTTAACATGTTAATTGTATCAATATAAGGTGGCAAGTGACTCTTATAGGGTGCAAAGTGACTCTAATATGGTGAAAAGTGACTTACATGGTTGATTAGAACCAAAATATAGCCCAAAATTAACTTGTAAGAAAGGGGTTCCAAGAGGTGGTTAAAGGATGTCTAATTGCATGTACACGATGTTAACATGTTAATTGTATCAATATATGGTGGCAAGTGACTCTTATAAGGTGCAAAGTGACTCTAATATGGTGAAAAGTGACTTACATGGTTGATTAGAGCCAAAATGTGGAACAAAATTAACTTGTATGAAAGTGGCATTAATAGCTTGTAAAATAATGTCAAATTAGATGTATATGATGTTAACATATCAATTGTTATATATATGGTGGAAAGTGACTCTTATAGGGTGCAAAGTGACTATAATATGGTGAAAAGTGACTTACATGGTTTATTAGAACCAAAATGTGGAATAAAATTGACCTGTATGAAAGTGGAATTTAGATGTGGTAAAACGGTGTCAAATTTGATGTATATGATGTTAACATGTTAATTATACAAATAGGTTATGGAAAGTGACTCATTAGGGTGCAAAAATACTCTAATATGGTGAGAAGTAACTTACATGATTGATTAGAGCCAAAATGTGGCCCAAAATTGACTTGTAGGAAAGGGGTACCAAGAGGTGGTTAAAGGATGTCTAATTGCATGTACATGATGTTAACATGTTAATTGTATCAATATAAGGTGGCAAGTGACTCTTATAGGGTACAAAGTGACTCTAATATGGTGAAAAGTGACTTACATGGTTGATTAGAACCAAAATGTAGCCCAAAATTAACTTGTAAGAAAGGGGTTCCAAGTGGTGGTTAAAGGATGTCTAATTGCATATACACGATGTTAACATGTTAATTGTATCAATATATGGTGGCAAGTGACTCTTATAAGGTGTAAAGTGACTCTAATATGGTGAAAAGTGACTTACATGGTTGATTAGAGCCAAAATGTGGAACAAAATTAACTTATATGAAAGTGGCATTAATAGCTTGTAAAACGATGTCAAATTAGATGTATATGATGTTAACATATCAATTATTGTATATATGGTGGAAAGTGACTCTTATAGGGTGCAAAGTGACTATAATATGGTGAAAAGTGACTTACATGGTTGATTAGAACCAAAATGTGGAACAAAATTGACCTGTATGAAAGTGCAATTAAGATGTGGTAAAACGGTGTCAAATTTGATGTATATGATGTTAACATGTTAATTATACAAATAGGTTATGGAAAGTGACTCATATAGGGTGCAAAGTGACTCTAATATGGTGAGAAGTAACTTACATGATTTATTAGAGCCAAAATGTGGCCCAAAATTGACTTGTAGGAAAGGGGTACCAAGAGGTGGTTAAAGGATGTCTAATTGCATGTACATGATGTTAACATATTAATTGTATCAATATAAGGTGGCAAGTGACTCTTATAGGGTGCAAAGTGACTCTAATATGGTGAAAAGTGACTTACATGGTTGATTAGAACCAAAATGTGGAACAAAATTAACTTGTATGAAAGTGGCATTAATAGCTTGTAAAACGATGTCAAATTAGATGTATATGATGTTAACATATCAATTGTTGTATATATGGTGGAAAGTGACTCTTATAGGGTGCAAAGTGACTATAATATGGTGAAAAGTGACTTACATGGTTGATTAGAACCAAAATGTGGAACAAAATTGACTTGTAAGAAAGGGGTACCTAGAGGTGGTTAAAGGATGTCTAATTGCATGTACATGATGTTAACAGGTTAATTGTATCAATATATGGTGGCAAGTGACTCTTATAAGGTGCAAAGTGACTCTAATATGGTGAAAAGTGACTTACATGGTTGATTAGAGCCAAAATGTGGAACAAAATTAACTTGTATGAAAGTGGCATTAATAGCTTGTAAAACGATGTCAAATTAGATTTATATGATGTTAACATATCAATTGTTGTATATATGGTGGAAAGTGACTCTTATAGGGTGCAAAGTGACTATAATATGGTGAAAAGTGACTTACATGGTTGATTAGAACCAAAATGTGGAACAAAATTGACCTGTATGAAAGTGGAATTAAGATGTGGTAAAACGGTATCAAATTTGATGTATATGATGTTAACATGTTAATTATACAAATAGGTTATGGAAAGTGACTCATATAGGGTGCAAAGTGACTCTAATATGGTGGGAAGTAACTTACATGATTGATTAGAGCCAAAATGTGGCCCAAAATTGACTTGTAGGAAAGGGGTACCAAGAGGTGGTTAAAGGATGTCTAATTGCATGTACATGATGTTAACATATTAATTGTATCAATATAAGGTGGCAAGTGACTCTTATAGGGTGCAAAATTACTCTGATATGGTGAAAAGAGACTTACATGGTTGATTAGAACCAAAATGTGGAACAAAATTGACCTTTATGAAAGTGGAATTAAGAGATGGTAAAAGGATGTCTAATCGGATATATATGATTTTAACATGTTAATTGTACAAATATTTTATGGAAAGTGACTCATATAGGGTGCAAAATGACTCTAATATGGTGAAAAGTGACTTACATGGTTAATTAGAACCAAAATGTGGACCAAAATTTATTTGTATGAATGTGGCACTAAAAGGTGGTAAAAGGATTTCTAATTGCATGTACATGATGTTAACATGTTAATTGTACCAATATATGATGGCAAGTGACTCTTATAAGGTGCAAAGTGACTCTAATATTGTGAGAAGTCACTTACATGTTTGATTAGAGCCAAAATATGGCCCAAAATTGACTTGTAAGAAAGGGGTACCAAGAGGTGGTTAAAGGATGTCTAATTGCATGTACATGATTTTAACATGTTAATTGTATCAATATATGGTGGCAAGTGACTCTTATAGGGTGCAAAGTGACTCTAATACGGTGAAAAGTGATTTACATGGTTGATTAGAGCCAAAATGTGGAACAAATTAACTTGTATGAAAGTGGCATTAATAGCAGGTAAAAGGATGTCAAATTAGATGTATATGATGTTAACATATCAATTGTTGTATATATGGTGGAAAGTGACTCTTATAGGGTGCAAAGTGACTCTAATATGGTGAAAAGTGACTTACGTGGTTGATTAGAACCAAAATGTGGAACAAAATTGACCAGTATGAAAGTGGAATTAAGATGTGGTAAAACAATGTCAAATTGGATGTATATGATGTTAACATGTTAATTATACAAATAGGTTATGGAAAGTGACTCATATAGGGTGCAAAGTGACTCTAATATGGTGAGAAGTAACTTACATGATTGATTAGAGCCAAAATGTGGCCCAAAATTGACTTGTAGGAAAGAGGTACCAAGAGGTGGTTAAAGGATATCTAATTGCATGTACATGATGTTAACATGTTAATTGTATCAATATAAGGTGGCATGTGACTCTTATAGGGTGCAAAATTACTTTAATATGGTGAAAAAAGACTTACATGGTTGATTAGAACCAAAATGTGGAACAAAATTGACCTTTATGAAAGTGGAATTAAGAGGTTGTAAAAGGATGTCTAATCGGATGTATATGATTTTAACATGTTAATTGTACAAATATTTGGTGGAAAGTGAATCATATAGGGTGAAAAATGACTCTAATATGGTAAAAACTGACTTACATGGTTAATTAGAACCAAAATGTGACCCAAAATTTACTTGTATGAGTGTGGCACTAAAAGGTGGTAAAAGGATTTCTAATTGCATGTACATGATGTTAACATGTTAATAGTACCAATATATGATGGCAAGTGACTCTTATAAGGTGCAAAGTGACTCTAATATTGTGAGAAGTCACTTACATGTTTGATTAGAGCCAAAATGTGGCCCAAAATTAACTTGTAAGAAAGGGGTACTAAGAGGTGGTTAATGGATGTCTAATTGCATGTACATGATGTTAACATGTTAATTGTATCAATATATGGTGGCAAGTGACTCTTATAAGGTGCAAAGTGACTCTAATATGGTGAAAAATGACTTACATGGTTGATTAGAGCCAAAATGTGCAACAAAATTAACTTGTATGAAAGTGGCATTAATAGCTGGTAAAATGATGTCAAATTAGATGTATATGATGTTAACATATCAATTGTTGTATATATGGTGGAAAGTGACTCTTATAGGGTGCAAAGTGACTCTAAAATGGTGAAAAGTGACTTACATGGTTGATTAGAACCAAAATGTGGAACAAAATTGACCTGTATAAAAGTGGAATTAAGAGGTGGTAAAAGGATGTCAAATCGGATGTATATGATGTTAACATGTTAATTGTACAAATATTTGGTGGAAAGTGACTCATATAGGGTGCAAAATGACTCTAATATGGTGAAAAGTGACTTACATGGTTAATTAGAACCAAAATGTGGACCAAAATTTACTTGTATGAATGTGGCACTAAAAGGAGGTAAAAGGATTTCTAATTGCATGTACATGATGTTAACATGTTAATTGTACCAATATATGATGGCAAGTGACTCTTATAAGGTGCAAAGTGACTCTAATATTGTGAGAAGTCACTTACATGTTTGATTAGAGCCAAAATGTGGCCAAAAATTGACTTGTAAGAAAGGGGTACTAAGAGGTGGTTAATGGATGTCTAATTGCATGTACATGATGTTAACATGTTAATTGTATCAATATATGGTGGCGAGTGACTCTTATAAGGTGCAAAGTGACTCTAATATGGTGAAAAATGACTTACATGGTTGATTAGAGCCAAAATATGCAACAAAATTAACTTGTATGAAAGTGGCATTAATAGCTGGTAAAAGGATGTCAAATTAGATGTATATGATGTTAACATATCAATTGTTGTATATATGGTGGAAAGTGACTCTTATAGGGTGCAAAGTGACTCTAAAATGGTGAAAAGTGACTTACATGGTTGATTAGAACCAAAATGTGGAACAAAATTGACCTGTATAAAAGTGGAATTAAGAGGTGGTAAAAGGATGTCAAATCGGATGTATATGATGTTAACATGTTAATTGTACAAATATTTGGTGTAAAGTGACTCATATAGGGTGCAAAATGACTCTAATATGGTGAAAAGTGACTTACATGGTTAATTAGAACCAAAATGTGGACCAAAATTTACTTGTATGAATGTGGCACTAAAAGGTGGTTAAAGGATGTCTAATTGCATGTACATGATGTTAACATGTTAATTGTACCAATATATGATGGCAAGTGACTTTTATAGGGGGGAAAAGTGACTCTAATATGGTGAAAAGTGACTTACATGGTTGATTAGAACCAAAATGTAGCCCAAAATTGACTTGTAAGAAAGGGGTACCAGGAGGTGGTTAAAGGATGTCAAATTGCATGTACATGATGTTAACATGTTAATTGTATCAATATATGGTGGCAAGTGACTCTTATAAGGTGCAAAGTGACTCTAATATGGTGAAAAGTGACTTACATGGTTGATTAGAGCCAAAATGTGGAACAAAATTAACTTGTATGAAAGTGGCATTAATAGCTTGTAAAACGATGTCAAATTAGATGTATATGATGTTAACATATCAATTATTGTATATATGGTGGAAAGTGACTCTTATAGGGTGCAAAGTGACTATAATATGGTGAAAAGTGACTTACATGGTTGATTAGAACCAAAATGTGGAACAAAATTGACCTGTATGAAAGTGCAATTAAGATGTGGTAAAACGGTGTCAAATTTGATGTATATGATGTTAACATGTTAATTATACAAATAGGTTATGGAAAGTGACTCATATAGGGTGCAAAGTGACTCTAATATGGTGAGAAGTAACTTACATGATTTATTAGAGCCAAAATGTGGCCCAAAATTGACTTGTAGGAAAGGGGTACCAAGAGGTGGTTAAAGGATGTCTAATTGCATGTACATGATGTTAACATATTAATTGTATCAATATAAGGTGGCAAGTGACTCTTATAGGGTGCAAAGTGACTCTAATATGGTGAAAAGTGACTTACATGGTTGATTAGAACCAAAATGTGGAACAAAACTAACTTGTATGAAAGTGGCATTAATAGCTTGTAAAACGATGTCAAATTAGATGTATATGATGTTAACATATCAATTGTTGTATATATGGTGGAAAGTGACTCTTATAGGGTGCAAAGTGACTATAATATGGTGAAAAGTGACTTACATGGTTGATTAGAACCAAAATGTGGAACAAAATTGACTTGTAAGAAAGGGGTACCTAGAGGTGGTTAAAGGATGTCTAATTGCATGTACATGATGTTAACATGTTAATTGTATCAATATATGGTGGCAAGTAACTCTTATAAGGTGCAAAGTGACTCTAATATGGTGAAAAGTGACTTACATGGTTGATTAGAGCCAAAATGTGGAACAAAATTAACTTGTATGAAAGTGGCATTAATAACTTGTAAAACGATGTCAAATTAGATTTATATGATGTTAACATATCAATTGTTGTATATATGGTGGAAAGTGACTCTTATAGGGTGCAAAGTGACTATAATATGGTGAAAAGTGACTTACATGGTTGATTAGAACCAAAATGTGGAACAAAATTGACCTGTATGAAAGTGGAATTAAGATGTGGTAAAACGGTATCAAATTTGATGTATATGATGTTAACATGTTAATTATACAAATAGGTTATGGAAAGTGACTCATATAGGGTGCAAAGTGACTCTAATATGGTGGGAAGTAACTTACATGATTGATTAGAGCCAAAATGTGGCCCAAAATTGACTTGTAGGAAAGGGGTACCAAGAGGTGGTTAAAGGATGTCTAATTGCATGTACATGATGTTAACATATTAATTGTATCAATATAAGGTGGCAAGTGACTCTTATAGGGTGCAAAATTACTCTGATATGGTGAAAAGAGACTTACATGGTTGATTAGAACCAAAATGTGGAACAAAATTGACCTTTATGAAAGTGGAATTAAGAGATGGTAAAAGGATGTCTAATCGGATATATATGATTTTAACATGTTAATTGTACAAATATTTTATGGAAAGTGACTCATATAGGGTGCAAAATGACTCTAATATGGTGAAAAGTGACTTACATGGTTAATTAGAACCAAAATGTGGACCAAAATTTATTTGTATGAATGTGGCACTAAAAGGTGGTAAAAGGATTTCTAATTGCATGTACATGATGTTAACATGTTAATTGTACCAATATATGATGGCAAGTGACTCTTATAAGGTGCAAAGTGACTCTAATATTGTGAGAAGTCACTTACATGTTTGATTAGAGCCAAAATATGGCCCAAAATTGAC
Source organism: Apium graveolens (assembly GCF_009905375.1). Classification (NCBI taxonomy): domain Eukaryota; kingdom Viridiplantae; phylum Streptophyta; class Magnoliopsida; order Apiales; family Apiaceae; genus Apium; species Apium graveolens. Next base: position 247,326,446 of record NC_133653.1, on the reverse strand, counting down.
TTGTAAGAAAGGGGTACCAAGAGGTGGTTAAAGGATGTCTAATTGCATGTACATGATTTTAACATGTTAATTGTATCAATATATGGTGGCAAGTGACTCTTATAGGGTGCAAAGTGACTCTAATATGGTGAAAAGTGATTTACATGGTTGATTAGAGCCAAAATGTGGAACAAATTAACTTGTATGAAAGTGGCATTAATAGCAGGTAAAAGGATGTCAAATTAGATGTATATGATGTTAACATATCAATTGTTGTATATATGGTGGAAAGTGACTCTTACAGGGTGCAAAGTGACTCTAATATGGTGAAAAGTGACTTACGTGGTTGATTAGAACCAAAATGTGGAACAAAATTGACCAGTATAGAAGTGGAATTAAGATGTGGTAAAACAATGTCAAATTGGATTTATATGATGTTAACATGTTAATTATACAAATAGGTTATGGAAAGTGACTCATATAGGGTGCAAAGTGACTCTAATATGGTGAGAAGTAACTTACATGATTGATTAGAGCCAAAATGTGGCCCAAAATTGACTTGTAGGAAAGGGGTACCAAGAGGTGGTTAAAGGATATCTAATTGCATGTACATGATGTTAACATGTTAATTGTATCAATATAAGTTGGCATGTGATTCTTATAGGGTGCAAAATTACTTTAATATGGTGAAAAAAGACTTACATGGTTGATTAGAACCAAAATGTGGAACAAAATTGACCTTTATGAAAGTTGAATTAAGAGGTTGTAAAAGGATGTCTAATCGGATGTATATGATTTTAACATGTTAATTGTACAAATATTTGGTGGAAAGTGAATCATATAGGGTGAAAAATGACTCTAATATGGTAAAAAGTGACTTACATGGTTAATTAGAACCAAAATGTGACCCAAAATTTACTTGTATGAGTGTGGCACTAAAAGGTGGTAAAAGGATTTCTAATTGCATGTACATGATGTTAACATGTTAATAGTACCAATATATGATGGCAAGTGACTCTTATAAGGTGCAAAGTGACTCTAATATTGTGAGAAGTCACTTACATGTTTGATTAGAGCCAAAATGTGGCCCAAAATTAACTTGTAAGAAAGGGGTACTAAGAGGTGGTTAATGGATGTCAATGGATGTCTAATTGCATGTAAAAGATGTTAACATGTTAATTGTATCAATATATGGTGGCAAGTGACTCTTATAAGGTGCAAAGTGACTCTAATATGGTGAAAAATGACTTACATGGTTGATTAGAGCCAAAATGTGCAACAATATTAACTTGTATGAAAGTGGCATTAATAGCTGGTAAAATGATGTCAAATTAGATGTATATGATGTTAACATATCAATTGTTGTATATATGGTGGAAAGTGACTCTTATAGGGTGCAAAGTGACTCTAAAATGGTGAAAAGTGACTTACATGGTTGATTAGAACCAAAATGTGGAACAAAATTGACCTGTATAAAAGTGGAATTAAGAGGTGGTAAAAGGATGTCAAATCGGATGTATATGATGTTAACATTTTAATTGTACAAATATTTGGTGGAAAGTGACTCATATAGGGTGCAAAATGACTCTAATATGGTGAAAAGTGACTTACATGGTTAATTAGAACCAAAATGTGGACCAAAATTTACTTGTATGAATGTGGCACTAAAAGGAGGTAAAAGGATTTTTAATTGCATGTACATGATGTTAACATGTTAATTGTACCAATATATGATGGCAAGTGACTCTTATAAGGTGCAAAGTGACTCTAATATTGTGAGAAGTCACTTACATGTTTGATTAGAGCCAAAATGTGGCCCAAAATTGACTTGTAAGAAAGGGGTACTAAGAGGTGGTTAATGGATGTCTAATTGCATGTACATGATGTTAACATGTTAATTGTATCAATATATGGTGGCGAGTGACTCTTATAAGGTGCAAAGTGACTCTAATATGGTGAAAAATGACTTACATGGTTGATTAGAGCCAAAATGTGCAACAAAATTAACTTGTATGAAAGTGGCATTAATAGCTGGTAAAAGGATGTCAAATTAGATGTATATGATGTTAACATATCAATTGTTGTATATATGGTGGAAAGTGACTCTTATAGGGTGCAAAGTGACTCTAAAATGGTGAAAAGTGACTTACATGGTTGATTAGAACCAAAATGTGGAACAAAATTGACCTGTACAAAAGTGGAATTAAGGGGTGGTAAAAGGATGTCAAATCGGATGTATATGATGTTAACATGTTAATTGTGCAAATATTTGGTGTAAAGTGACTCATATAGGGTGCAAAATGACTCTAATATGGTGAAAAGTGACTTACATGGTTAATTAGAACCAAAATGTGGACCAAAATTTACTTGTATGAATGTGGCACTAAAAGGTGGTTAAAGGATGTCTAATTGCATGTACATGATGTTAACATGTTAATTTTACCAATATATGATGGCAAGTGACTTTTATAGGGGGCAAAGTGACTCTAATATGGTGAAAAGTGACTTACATGGTTGATTAGAACCAAAATGTAGCCCAAAATTGACTTGTAAGAAAGGGGTACCAGGAGGTGGTTAAAGGATGTCAAATTGCATGTACATGATGTTAACATGTTAATTGTATCAATATATGGTGGCAAGTGACTCTTATAAGGTGCAAAGTGACTCTAATATGGTGAAAAGTGACTTACATGGTTGATTAGAGCCAAAATGTGGAACAAAATTAACTTGTATGAAAGTGGCATTAATAGCTGGTAAAAGGATGTCAAATTAGATGTATATGATGTTAACATATCAATTGTTGTATATATGGTGGAAAGTGACTCTTATAGGGTGCAAAGTGACTCTAATATAGTGAAAAGTGACTTACATGGTTGATTAGAACCTAAATGTGGAACAAAATTGACCTGTATGAAAGTGGAATTAAGATGTGGTAAAACGGTGTCAAATTTGATGTATATGATGTTAACATGTTAATTATACAAATAGGTTATGGAAAGTGACTCATATAAGGTGCAAAGTGACTCTAATATGGTGAGAAGTAACTTACATGATTGATTAGAGCCAAAATGTGGCCCAAAATTGACTTGTAGGAAAGGGGTACCAAGAGGTGGTTAAAGGATGTCTAATTGCATGTACATGATGTTAAAATGTTAATTGTATCAATATAAGGTGGCATGTGACTCTTATAGGGTGCCAAATTACTCTAATATGGTGAAAAGAGACTTACATGGTTGATTAGAACCAAAATGTGGAACAAAATTGATCTTTATGAAAGTGGAATTAAGAGGTGGTAAAAGGATGTCTAATCGGATGTATATGATTTTAACATATTAATTGTACAAATATTCGGTGGAAAGTGACTCATATAGGGTGCAAAATGACTCTAATATGGTGAAAAGTCACTTACATGGTTAATTAGAACCAAAATGTGGACCAAAATTTACTTGTATGAATGTGGCACTAAAAGGTGGTAAAAGGATTTCTAATTGCATGCACATGAGGTTAACATGTTAATTGTACCAATATATGATGGTAAGTGACTCTTATAAGGTGCAAAGTGACTCTAATATTGTGAGAAGTCACTTACATGTTTGATTAGAGCCAAAATGTGGCCCAAAATTGACTTGTAAGAAAGGGGTACTAAGAGGTGGTTAATGGATGTCTAATTGCATGTACATGATGTTAACATATTAATTGTATCAATATATGGTGGCAAGTGACTCTTATAAGGTGCAAAGTGACTCTAATATGGTGAAAAGTGACTTACATGGTTGATTAGAGCCAAAATGTGGAACAAAATTAACTTGTATGAAAGTGGCATTAATAGCTGGTAAAAGGATGTCAAATTAGATGTATATGATGTTAACATATCAATTGTTGTATATATGGTGGAAAGTGACTCTTATAGGGTGCAAAGTGACTCTAAAATGGTGAAAAGTGACTTACATGGTTGATTAGAACCAAAATGTGGAACAAAATTGACCTGTATAAAAGTGGAATTAAGAGGTGGTAAAAGGATGTTAAATCGGATGTATATGATGTTAACATGTTAATTGTACAAATATTTGGTGGAAAATGACTCATATAGGGTGTAAAATGACTCTAATATGGTGAAAAGTGACTTACATGGTTAATTATAACCAAAATGTGGACCAAAATTTACTTGTATGAATGTGGCACTAAAAGGTGGTAAAAGAATTTCAAATTGCATGTACATGATGTTAACATGTTAATTGTACCAATATATGATGGCAAGTGACTCTTTTAAGGTGCAAAGTGACTCTAATATTGTGAGAAGTCACTTACATGTTTGATTAGAGCCAAAATATGGCCCAAAATTGACTTGTAAGAAAGGGGTACCAAGAGGTGGTTAAAGGATGTCTAATTGCATGTACATGATTTTAACATGTTAATTGTATCAATATATGGTGGCAAGTGACTCTTATAGGGTGCAAAGTGACTCTAATATGGTGAAAAGTGATTTACATGGTTGATTAGAGCCAAAATGTGGAACAAATTAACTTGTATGAAAGTGGCATTAATAGCAGGTAAAAGGATGTCAAATTAGATGTATATGATGTTAACATATCAATTGTTGTATATATGGTGGAAAGTGACTCTTACAGGGTGCAAAGTGACTCTAATATGGTGAAAAGTGACTTACGTGGTTGATTAGAACCAAAATGTGGAACAAAATTGACCAGTATAGAAGTGGAATTAAGATGTGGTAAAACAATGTCAAATTGGATTTATATGATGTTAACATGTTAATTATACAAATAGGTTATGGAAAGTGACTCATATAGGGTGCAAAGTGACTCTAATATGGTGAGAAGTAACTTACATGATTGATTAGAGCCAAAATGTGGCCCAAAATTGACTTGTAGGAAAGGGGTACCAAGAGGTGGTTAAAGGATATCTAATTGCATGTACATGATGTTAACATGTTAATTGTATCAATATAAGTTGGCATGTGACTCTTATAGGGTGCAAAATTACTTTAATATGGTGAAAAAAGACTTACATGGTTGATTAGAACCAAAATGTGGAACAAAATTGACCTTTATGAAAGTTGAATTAAGAGGTTGTAAAAGGATGTCTAATCGGATGTATATGATTTTAACATGTTAATTGTACAAATATTTGGTGGAAAGTGAATCATATAGGGTGAAAAATGACTCTAATATGGTAAAAAGTGACTTACATGGTTAATTAGAACCAAAATGTGACCCAAAATTTACTTGTATGAGTGTGGCACTAAAAGGTGGTAAAAGGATTTCTAATTGCATGTACATGATGTTAACATGTTAATAGTACCAATATATGATGGCAAGTGACTCTTATAAGGTGCAAAGTGACTCTAATATTGTGAGAAGTCACTTACATGTTTGATTAGAGCCAAAATGTGGCCCAAAATTAACTTGTAAGAAAGGGGTACTAAGAGGTGGTTAATGGATGTCTAATTGCATGTACATGATGTTAACATGTTAATTGTATCAATATATGGTGGCAAGTGACTCTTATAAGGTGCAAAGTGACTCTAATATGGTGAAAAATGACTTACATGGTTGATTAGAGCCAAAATGTGCAACAATATTAACTTGTATGAAAGTGGCATTAATAGCTGGTAAAATGATGTCAAATTAGATGTATATGATGTTAACATATCAATTGTTGTATATATGGTGGAAAGTGACTCTTATAGGGTGCAAAGTGACTCTAAAATGGTGAAAAGTGACTTACATGGTTGATTAGAACCAAAATGTGGAACAAAATTGACCTGTATAAAAGTGGAATTAAGAGGTGGTAAAAGGATGTCAAATCGGATGTATATGATGTTAACATGTTAATTGTACAAATATTTGGTGGAAAGTGACTCATATAGGGTGCAAAATGACTCTAATATGGTGAAAAGTGACTTACATGGTTAATTAGAACCAAAATGTGGACCAAAATTTACTTGTATGAATGTGGCACTAAAAGGAGGTAAAAGGATTTTTAATTGCATGTATATGATGTTAACATGTTAATTGTACCAATATATGATGGCAAGTGACTCTTATAAGGTGCAAAGTGACTCTAATATTGTGAGAAGTCACTTACATGTTTGATTAGAGCCAAAATGTGGCCCAAAATTGACTTGTAAGAAAGGGGTACTAAGAGGTGGTTAATGGATGTCTAATTGCATGTACATGATGTTAACATGTTAATTGTATCAATATATGGTGGCGAGTGACTCTTATAAGGTGCAAAGTGACTCTAATATGGTGAAAAATGACTTACATGGTTGATTAGAGCCAAAATGTGCAACAAAATTAACTTGTATGAAAGTGGCATTAATAGCTGGTAAAAGGATGTCAAATTAGATGTATATGATGTTAACATATCAATTGTTGTATATATGGTGGAAAGTGACTCTTATAGGGTGCAAAGTGACTCTAAAATGGTGAAAAGTGACTTACATGGTTGATTAGAACCAAAATGTGGAACAAAATTGACCTGTACAAAAGTGGAATTAAGGGGTGGTAAAAGGATGTCAAATCGGATGTATATGATGTTAACATGTTAATTGTGCAAATATTTGGTGTAAAGTGACTCATATAGGGTGCAAAATGACTCTAATATGGTGAAAAGTGACTTACATGGTTAATTAGAACCAAAATGTGGACCAAAATTTACTTGTATGAATGTGGCACTAAAAGGTGGTTAAAGGATGTCTAATTGCATGTACATGATGTTAACATGTTAATTGTACCAATATATGATGGCAAGTGACTTTTATAGGGGGCAAAGTGACTCTAATATGGTGAAAAGTGACTTACATGGTTGATTAGAACCAAAATGTAGCCCAAAATTGACTTGTAAGAAAGGGGTACCAGGAGGTGGTTAAAGGATGTCAAATTGCATGTACATGATGTTAACATGTTAATTGTATCAATATATGGTGGCAAGTGACTCTTATAAGGTGCAAAGTGACTCTAATATGGTGAAAAGTGACTTACATGGTTGATTAGAGCCAAAATGTGGAACAAAATTAACTTGTATGAAAGTGGCATTAATAGCTGGTAAAAGGATGTCAAATTAGATGTATATGATGTTAACATATCAATTGTTGTATATATGGTGGAAAGTGACTCTTATAGGGTGCAAAGTGACTCTAATATGGTGAAAAGTGACTTACATGGTTGATTAGAGCCAAAATGTGGAACAAAATTGACTTGTATGAAAGTGGCATTAATAGCTGGTAAAAGGATGTCAAATTAGATGTATATGATGTTAACATATCAATTGTTGTATATATGGTGGAAAGTGACTCTTATAGGGTGCAAAGTGACTCTAATATGGTGAAAAGTGACTTACATGGTTGATTAGAACCTAAATGTGGAACAAAATTGACCTGTATGAAAGTGGAATTAAGATGTGGTAAAACGGTGTCAAATTTGATGTATATGATGTTAACATGTTAATTATACAAATAGGTTATGGAAAGTGACTCATATAAGGTGCAAAGTGACTCTAATATGGTGAGAAGTAACTTACATGATTGATTAGAGCCAAATGTGGCCCAAAATTGACTTGTAGGAAAGGGGTACCAAGAGGTGGTTAAAGGATGTCTAATTGCATGTACATGATGTTAAAATGTTAATTGTATCAATATAAGGTGGCATGTGACTCTTATAGGGTGCCAAATTACTCTAATATGGTGAAAAGAGACTTACATGGTTGATTAGAACCAAAATGTGGAACAAAATTGATCTTTATGAAAGTGGAATTAAGAGGTGGTAAAAGGATGTCTAATCGGATGTATATGATTTTAACATATTAATTGTACAAATATTCGGTGGAAAGTGACTCATATAGGGTGCAAAATGACTCTAATATGGTGAAAAGTCACTTACATGGTTAATTAGAACCAAAATGTGGACCAAAATTTACTTGTATGAATGTGGCACTAAAAGGTGGTAAAAGGATTTCTAATTGCATGCACATGAGGTTAACATGTTAATTGTACCAATATATGATGGTAAGTGACTCTTATAAGGTGCAAAGTGACTCTAATATTGTGAGAAGTCACTTACATGTTTGATTAGAGCCAAAATGTGGCCCAAAATTGACTTGTAAGAAAGGGGTACTAAGAGGTGGTTAATGGATGTCTAATTGCATGTACATGATGTTAACATATTAATTGTATCAATATATGGTGGCAAGTGACTCTTATAAGGTGCAAAGTGACTCTAATATGGTGAAAAGTGACTTACATGGTTGATTAGAGCCAAAATGTGGAACAAAATTAACTTGTATGAAAGTGGCATTAATAGCTGGTAAAAGGATGTCAAATTAGATGTATATGATGTTAACATATCAATTGTTGTATATATGGTGGAAAGTGACTCTTATAGGGTGCAAAGTGACTCTAAAATGGTGAAAAGTGACTTACATGGTTGATTAGAACCAAAATGTGGAACAAAATTGACCTGTATAAAAGTGGAATTAAGAGGTGGTAAAAGGATGTTAAATCGGATGTATATGATGTTAACATGTTAATTGTACAAATATTTGGTGGAAAATGACTCATATAGGGTGTAAAATGACTCTAATATGGTGAAAAGTGACTTACATGGTTAATTAGAACCAAAATGTGGACCAAAATTTACTTGTATGAATGTGGCACTAAAAGGTGGTAAAAGAATTTCAAATTGCATGTACATGATGTTAACATGTTAATTGTACCAATATATGATGGCAAGTGACTCTTTTAAGGTGCAAAGTGACTCTAATATTGTGAGAAGTCACTTACATGTTTGATTAGAGCCAAAATGTGGCCGAAAATTGACTTGTAAGAAAGGGGTACCAAGAGGTGGTTAAAGGATGTCTAATTGCATGTACATGATTTTAACATGTTAATTGTATCAATATATGGTGGCAAGTGACTCGTACATTCAATTAGAAATCCTTTTACAACCTCTTAGTGCCACATTCATACAAGTCAATTTTGGTCCACATTTTGGTTCTAATTAACCATATTAGTCACTTTTCACCATATTAGAGTCACTTTGCACCCTATAGGAGTCACTATCCACGATATATACAACAATTAACATGTTAACATCATATACAACCAATTAGACATACTTTTACCACATATTAATGCCACTTTCATACAAGTTAATTTTGTTCCACATTTTGTCTCTAATCAACCATGTAAGTCACTTCTGACCATATTAGAGTCACTTTGCACCCTACAAGAGTCACTTGCCACCATATATTGATACAATTAACATGTTAACATCATGTACATGTAATTAGACATCCTTTAACGACCTCTTGGTACCCCTTTCCTACATGTCAATTTTGGGCCACATTTTGGCTCTAATCAATCATGTAAGTTATTTCTCACCATATTAGAGTCACTTTGCACCTTATAAGAGTCACTTGCCATCAAATATTGGTACAATTAACATGTTAACATCATGTACATGCAATTAGAAATCCTTTTACAACCTCTTAGTACCACATTCATACAAGTCAATTTTGGTCCACATTTTGGTTCTAATTAACCATGTAAGTCACTTTTCACAATATTAGAGTAATTTTGCACCCTATATGAGTCACTTTCCACCAAATATTTGTACAATTAACATGTTAACATCATATACATCCGATTTGACATCTTTTTCCACCTCTTAATTCCACTTTCATACATGTCAATTATGTTCCATATTTTGGTTCTAATCAACCATGTAAGTCAATTTTCACCATAATAGAGTCATTTTGCACCTTATAAGAGTAACTTTCCACCATATATACATCAATTAATATGTTAACATCATATACATCCAATTTGACATACTTTTACCACCTATTTATGCCACTTTCATTCAAGTTAATTGGTTCCACATTTTGGCTCTAATCAACCATGTAAGTCACTTTTCACCATATTAGAGTCACTTTGCACCCTATTAGAGTCGCTTGCCACCATATATTGATACAATTAACATATTAACATCATGTACATGTAATTAGACATCCTTTAACCACCTCTTGGTACCCCTTTCCTACAAGTCAATTTTGGTCCACATTTTGGTTCTAATTAACCATGTAAGTCATTTTTCACCATATTAGAGTCATTTTGCACCCTATATGAGTCAATTTGCACCTTATAACAGTCACTTTCCATCATATATTGGTACAATTTACATGTTAACATCATGTACATGCAATTAGAAATACTTTTACCTCCTCTTAGTGCCACATTCATACAAGTCAATTTTGGTCCACATTTTGGTTCTAATTAACCATGTTAGTCACTTTTCACCATATTAGAGTCACTTTGCACTCTATATGAGTCACTTTCCACCATATATTTGTACAATTAACATGTTAACATCATATACATCCGATTTGACCTCCTTTTACCACCTCTTAATTCCACTTTCATACAGGTCAATTTTGTTCCACATTTTGGTTCTAATCAACCATGTAAGTTAATTTTTACCATATTAGAGTCACTTTGCACCCTATAAGAGTAACGTGCCACCATATATTGATACAATTAATATGTTAACATCATGTACATGCAATTAGACATCATTTAACCACCTCATGGTACCCTTTTCTTACTAGTCAATTTTGGGCCACATTTTGGCTCTAATCAAATATGTAAGTGACTTCTCACAATATTAGAGTCACTTTGCACATTATAAGAGTCACTTGCCATTAAATATCCGTACAATTAACATGTTAACACCATGTACATTCAATTAGAAATCCTTTTAAAGTGCTACATTCATACAAGTCAATTTTGGTCCACATTTGGTTCTAATTAACCATATTAGTCACTTTTCACCATATTAGAGTCACTTTGCACCCTATAAGAGTCACTTTCCATGATATATACAACAATTAACATGTTAATATCATATACATCCAATTTGACATACTTTTACCACCTATTAATGCCACATTCATACAAGTTAATTTTGTTCCACATTTTGGCTCTAATCAACCATGTAAGTCACTTCTCTCCATATTAGAGTCACTTTGCACCCTACAAGAGTCACTTGCCATCATATATTGATACAATTAACATGTTAACATCATGTACATACGATTAGACATCCTTTAACGACCTCTTGGTACCCCTTTCCTACAAGTCAATTTTGGGCCACATTTTGGCTCTAATCAATCATGTAAGTTATTTCTCACCATATTAGAGTCACTTTGCACCTTATAAGAGTCACTTGCCATCAAATATTGGTACAATTAACATGTTAACATCATGTACATGCAATTAGAAATCCTATTACAACCTCTTAGTACCACATTCATACAAGTCAATTTTGGTCCACATTTTGGTTCTAATTAACCATGTAAGTCACTTTTCACCTATTAGAGTCATTTTGCACCCTATATGAGTCACTTTCCACCATATATTTGTACAATTAACATGTTAACATCATATACATCCGATTTGACATCTTTTACTACCTCTTAATTCCACTTTCATACAGGTCAATTATGTTCCACATTTTGGTTCTAATCAACCATGTAAGTCACTTTTCACCATATTATAGTCATTTTGCACCTTATAAGAGTCATTTTCCACCATATATACAACAATTAACATGTTAACATCATATACATCCAATTTGACATACTTTTACCACCTATTAATGCCACTTTTATTCAAGTTAATTGGTTCCACATTTTGGCTCTAATCAACCATGTAAGTCACTTTTCACCATATTAGAGTCACTTTGCACCCTATAAGAGTCACGTGCCACCATTTATTGATAAAATTAACATGTTAACATCATGTACATGCAATTAGACATCATTTAACCACCTCAAGGTACCCCTTTCTTACTAGTCAATTTTGGGCCACATTTTGGCTCTAATCAAACATGTAAGTGACTTCTCACAATATTAGAGTCACTTTGCACCTTATAAGAGTCACTTGCCATTAAATATCCGTACAATTAACATGTTAACACCATGTACATTCAATTTGAAATCCTTTTACAACCTCTTAGTGCCACATTCATACAAGTCAATTTTGGTCCACATTTTGGTTCTAATTAACCATATTAGTCACTTTTCACCATATTAGAGTCACTTTGCACCCTATAAGAGTCACTTTCCACGATATATACAACAATTAACATGTTAATATCATATACATCCAATTTGACATACTTTTACCACCTATTAATGCCACTTTCATACAAGTTAATTTTGTTCCACATTTTGGCTCTAATCAACCATATAAGTCACTTCTCACCATATTAGAGTCACTTTGCACCCTATAAGAGTCAATTGCCACCATATATTGATACAATTAACATATTAACATCATGTACATGCAATTAGACATCCTTTAACCACCTCTTGGTACCCCTTTCTACAAGTCAATTTTGGGCCACATTTTGGCACTAATCAATAATGTAAGTTACTTCTCACCATATTAGAGTCACTTTGCACCCTACATGAGTCACTTTCCACCATATATTTGTACAATTAACATGTTAACATCATATACATCCGATTTGACCTCCTTTTACCACCTCTTAATTCCACTTTCATACAGTCAATTTTGTTCCACAGTTTGGTTCTAATCAAACATGTAAGTCACTTTTTACCATATTTGAGTCACTTTGCACCCTATAAGAGTCACTTGCCACCATATATTGATACAATTAACATGTTAAGATCATGTACATGCAATTAGACATCCTTTAACCACCTCATGGTACCCCTTTCTTACTAGTCAATTTTGGGTCACATTTTGGCTCTAATCAAACATGCAAGTGACTTCTCACAATATTAGAGTCACTTTGCACCTTATAAGAGTCACTTGCCATTAAATATCCATACAATTAACATGTTAATACCATGTACATTCAATTAGAAATCCTTTTACAACCTCTTAGTGCCACATTCATACAAGTCAATTTTGGTCCACATTTTGGTTCTAATTAACCACATTAGTCACTTTTCACCATATTAGAGTCACTTTGCACCCTATAAGAGTCACTTTCCACGATATATACAACAATTAACATGTTAACATCATATACATCCAATTTGACACACTTTTACTACCTATTAATGCCACTTTCATACAAGTTAATTTTGTTCCACATTTTGGCTCTAATCAACCATGTAAGTCACTTCTCACCAAATTAGAGTCACTTTGCACCCTACAAGAGTCACTTTCCACCATATATTGATAATATTAACATGTTAACATCATGTACATGCAATTAGACATCCTTTAACGACCCCTTGGTACCGCTTTCCTACAAGTCAATTTTGGGCCACCTTTTGGCTCTAATCAATCATGTAAGTTATTTCTCACCATATTAGAGTCACTTTGCAACTTATAAGAGTCACTTGCCATCAAATATTGGTATAATTAATATGTTAACATCATGTACATGCAATTAGAAATCCTTTTACAACCTCTTAGTACCACATTCATACAAGTCAATTTTGGTCCACATTCTGGTTCTAATTAACCATGTAAGTCACTTTTCACCATATTAGAGTCATTTTGCACCCTATATGAGTCACTTTCCACCAAATATTTGTACAATTAAAATGGTAACATCATATACATCCGATTTGACAACTTTTACCACCTCTTAATTCCACTTTCATACAGGTCTATTATGTTCCACATTTCGGTTCTAATCAACCATGTAAGTCACTTTTCACCATATTAGAGTCATTTTGCATCTTATGAGAGTCACTTTCCACCACATATACAAAAATTTACATGTTAACATCATATACATCCAATTTGACATACTTTATCAGCTACTAATGCCACTTTTATTCAAGTTAATTGGTTCCACATTTTGGCTGTAATCAACCATGTAAGTCACTTTTCACCATATTAGAGTCAGTTTGCAGCCTATAAGAGTCAATTGCCACCATATATTGATACAATTAACATATTAACATCATGTACATGCAATTAGACATCCTTTAACCACCTCTTGGTACCCCTTTCCTACAAGTCAATTTTGGTCCATATTTTGGCTCTAATCAAACATGTAAGTGACTTCTCACAATATTAGAGTCACTTTGCACCTTATAAGAGTCACTTGCCATTAAATATCCGTACAATTAACATGTTAACACCATGTACATTCAATTAGAAATCCTTTTACAACCTCTTAGTGCCACATTCATACAAGTCAATTTTGGTCCACATTTTGATTCTAATTAACCATATTAGTCACTTTTCACCATATTAGAGTCACTTTGCACCCTACAAGAGTCACTTTCCACGATATATACAACAATTAACATGTTAACATCATATAAATCCAATTTGACATACTTTTACCACCTATTAATGCCACATTCGTACAAGTTAATTTTGTTCCACATTTTGGCTCTAATCAACCATGTAAGTCACTTCTCACCGTATTAGAGTCACTTTGCACCCTACAGGAGTCACTTGCCGCCATGTGTTGATACAATTAACATGTTAATATCATGTACATACAATTAGACATCCTTTAACGACCTCTTGGTACCCCTTTCCTACAAGTCAATTTTGGGCCACATTTTGGCTCTAATCAATCATGTAAGTTATTTCTCACCATATTAGAGTCACTTTGCACCTTATAAGAGTCACTTGCCATCAAATATTGGTACAATTAACATGTTAACATCATGTACATGCAATTAGAAATCCTATTACAACCTCTTAGTACCACATTCATACAAGTCAATTTTGGTCCACATTTTGGTTCTAATTAACCATTTAAGTCACTTTTCACCTATTAGAGTCATTTTGCACCCTATATGAGTCACTTTCCACCATATATTTGTACAATTAACATCTTAACATCATATACATCCAATTTGACATCTTTTACTACCTCTTAATTCCACTTTCATACAGGTCAATTATGTTCCACATTTTGGTTCTAATCAACCATGTAAGTCACTTTTCACCATATTAGAGTCATTTTGCACCTTATAAGAGTCACTTTCCACCATATATACAACAATTAACATGTTAACATCATATACATCCAATTTGACATACTTTTACCACCTATTAATGCCACATTTATTCAAGTTAATTGGTTCCACATTTTGGCTCTAATCAACCATGTAAGTTACTTTTCACCATATTAGAGTCACTTTGCACCCTATAAGAGTCACGTGCCACCATATATTGATATAATTAACATGTTAACATCATGTACATGCAATTAGACATCATTTAACCACCTCATGGTACCCCTTTCTTACTAGTCAATTTTGGGCCACATTTTGGCTCTAATCAAACATGTAAGTGACTTCTCACAATATTAGAGTCACTTTGCACCTTATAAGAGTCACTTGCCATTAAATATCGGTACAATTAACATGTTAACACCATGTACATTCAATTAGAAATCCTTTTACAACCTCTAGGTGCCACATTCATACAAGTCAATTTTGGTCCACATTTTGGTTCTAATTAACCATAGTAGTCACTTTTCACCATATTAGAGTCACTTTGCACCCCATAAGAGTCACTTTCCACGATATATACAACAATTAACATGTTAATATCATATAAATCCAATTTGACATACTTTTACCACCTATTAATGCCAATTTCATACAAGTTAATTCTGTTCCACATTTTGGCTCTAATCAACCATGTAAGTCACTTCTCGCCATATTAGAGTCACTTTGCACCCTATAAGAGTCAATTGCCACTATATATTGGTACAATTAACATATTAACATCATGTACATGCAATTAGACATCCTTTAACCACCTCTTGGTACCCCTTTCCTACAAGTCAATTTAGGTCCATATTTTGGTTCAAATTAACCTCGTTAGTCACTTTTCACTATAATAGAGTCACTTTGCACCCTATAAGAGTCACTTTCCATCATATATACAACAATTAATATGTTAACATCATATACATCCAATTTGACATACTTTTACTACCTATTAATGTCACTTTCATACAAGTTATTTTGTTCCACATTTTGGCTGTAATCAACCATGTAAGTCACTTTTCACCATATTAGAGTCACTTCGCACCCTATAAGAGTCACTTGCCACCATATATTGATACAATTAACATGTTAACATCATGTACATGCAATTAGACATCCTTTAAAGACCTCTTGGTACCCCATTCCTACAAGTCAATTTTGGGCCACATTTTGGCTCTAATCAATCATGTAAGTTACTTCTCACCATATTAGAGTCACTTTGCACCCTACATGAGTCACTTTCCACCATATATTTGTACAATTAACATGTTAACATCATATACATCCGATTTGACCTCCTTTTATCACCTCTTAATTCCACTTTCATACATTCAATTTTGTTCCACATTTTGGTTCTAATCAAACATGTAAGTCACTTTTTACCATATTAGAGTCACTTTGCACCCTACAAGAGTCACTTGCCGCCATATATTGATACAATTAACATGTTAACATCATGTACATGCAATTAGACATCCTTTAACGACCTCTTGGTACCCCTTTCCTACAAGTCAATTTTGGGCCACATTTTGGCTCCAATCAATCATGTAAGTCATTTCTCACCATATTAGAGTCACTTTGCACCTTATAAGAGTCACTTGCCATCAAATATTGGTACAATTAACATGTTAACATCATGTACATGCAATTAGAAATCCTTTTACAACCTCTTAGTACCACATTCATACAAGTCAATTTTGGTCCATATTTTGGTTCTAATTAACCATGTTAGTCACTTTTCACCATATTAGAGTCACTTTGCACCCTATATGAGTCACTTTCCACCATATATTTGTACAATTAACATGTTAACATCATATACATCCGATTTGACCTCCTTTTACCACCTCTTAATTCCACTTTCATACAGGTCAATTTTGTTCCACATTTTGGTTCTAATCAACCATGTAAGTCACTTTTTACCATATTAGAGTCACTTTGCACCCTATAAGAGTCACGTGCCACCATATATTGATATAATTAACATGTTAACATCATGTACATGCAATTACATCATATAACCACCTCATGGTTCCCCTTTCTTACTAGTCAATTTTGGGCCACATTTTGACTCTAATCAAACATGTAAGTGACTTCTCACAATATTAGAGTCAATTTGCACCTTATAAGAGTCACTTGCCATTAAATATCCATACAATTAACATGTTAACACCATGTACATTCAGTTAGAAATCCTTTTACAACCTCTTAGTGTCACATTCATACAAGTCAATTTTGGTCCACATTTTGGTTCTAATTAACCATATTAGTCACTTTTCACCATATTAGAGTCACTTTGCACCCTATAAGAGTCACTTTCCACGATATATACAACAATTAACATGTTAACATTATATACATCCAATTTGACATACTTTTACCACCTATTATTGCCACTTTCATAAAAGTTAATTTTGTTCCAAATTTTGGCTCTAATCAACCATGTCAGTCACTTCTCACCATATTAGAGTCACTTTGCACCCTACAAGAGTCACTTGCCACCATATATTGATACAATTAACATGTTAACATCATGTACATGCAATTAGACATCCTTTAACGACCTCTTGGTACCCCTTTCCTACAAGTCAATTTTGGGCCACATTTTGGCTCTAATCAATCATGTAAGTCATTTCTCACCATATCAGAGTCACTTTCCACCTTATAAGAGTCACTTGCCATCAAATATTGGTACAATTAACATGTTAACATCATGTACATGCAATTAAAAATCCCTTTACATCTCTTAGTACCACATTCATACAAGTCAATTTTGGTCCACATTTTGGTTCTAATTAACCATGTTAGTCACTTTTCACCATATTAGAGTCACTTTGCACCCTATATGAGTCACTTTCCACCATATATTTGTACAATTAACATGTTAACATCATATACATCCAATTTAACCTCCTTTTACCACCTCTTAATTCCACTTTCATAAAGGTCAATTTTGTTCCACATTTTGGTTCTAATCAACCATGTAAGTGACTTTTTACCATATTAGAGTCACTTTGCACCCTATAAGAGTCACGTGCCACCATATATTGATACAATTAACATGTTAACATCATGTACATGCAATTAGACATCATTTAACCACCTCATGGTACCCCTTTCTTACTAGTCAATTTTGGGCCACATTTTGGCTCTAATCAAACATGTAAGTGACTTCTCACAATATTAGAGTCACTTTGCACCTTATAAGAGTCACTTGCCATTAAATATCCGTACAATTAACATGTTAACACCATGTACATTCAGTTAGAAATACTTTTACAACCTCTTAGTGTCACATTCATACAAGTCAATTTTGGTCCACATTTTGGTTCTAATTAACCATATTAGTCACTTTTCACCATATTAGAGTCACTTTGCACCCTATAAGAGTCACTTTCCATGATATATACAACAATTACCATGTTAACATTATATACATCCAATTTGACATACTTTTACCACCTATTAATGCCACTTTTATTCAAGATAATTGGTTCCACATTTTGGCTCTAATCAACCATGTAAGTCACTTTTCACCATATTAGAGTCACTTTGCACCCTATAAGAGTCACGTGCCACCATATATTGATACAATTAACATGTTAAAATCATGTACATGCAATTAGACATCATTTAACCACCTCATGGTACCCCTTTCTTACTATTCAATTTTGGGCCACATTTTGGCTCTAATCAAACATGTAAGTGACTTCTCACAATATTAGAGTCACTTTGCACCTTATAAGAGTCACTTGCCATTAAATAGCCGTACAATTAACATGTTAACACCATGTACATTCAATTAGAAATCCTTTTACAACCTCTTAGTGCCACATTCGTACAAGTCAATCTTGGTCCACATTTTGGTTCTAATTAACCATATTAGTCACTTTTTACCATATTAGAGTCACTTTGCACCCTATAAGAGTCACTTTCCACGATATATACAACAATTAACATGTTAACATCATATACATCCAATTTGACATACTTTTACCACCTATTAATGCCACTTTCATACAAGTTAATTTTGTTCCACATTTTGGCTCTAATCAACCATGTAAATCACTTCTCACCATATTAGAGTCACTTTGCACCCTACAAGAGTCACTTGCCACCATATATTGATACAATTAACATGTTAACATCATGTACATGCAATTAGACATCATTTAACCACCTCATGGTACCCCTTTCTTACTAGTCAATTTTGGGCCACATTTTGGCTATAATCAAACATGTAAGTGACTTCTCACAATATTAGAGTCACTTTGCACCTTATAAGAGTCACTTGCCATTAAATATCCCTACAATTAACATGTTAACACCATGTACATTCAATTAGAAATCCTTTTACAACCTCTTACCGCCACATTCATACAAGTCAATTTTGGTCCACATTTTGGTTCTAATTAACCATATTAGTCACTTTTCACCATATTAGAGTCACTTTACACCCTATAAGAGTCAGTTTCCACGATATATACAACAATTAACATGTTAACATCATATACATCCAATTTGACATACTTTTACCAGCTATTAATGCCACTTTCATACAAGTTAATTTTGTTCCACATTTTGGCTCTAATCAACCATGTAAGTCACTTCTCACCATATTAGAGTCACTTTGCACCCTACAAGAGAGTCACTTGCCACCATATATTGATACAATTAACATGTTAACATCATGTACATGCAATTAGACATCCTTTAACGACCTCTTGGTACCCCTTTCCTACAAGTCAATTTTGGGCCACATTTTGGCTCTAATCAATCATGTAAGTCATTTCTCACCATATTAGAGTCACTTTGCACCTTATAAGAGTGACTTGCCATCAAATATTGGTATAATTAACATGTTAACATCATGTACATGCAATTAGAAATCCTTTTACAACCTCTTAGTACCACATTCATACAAGTCAATTTTGGTCCATATTTTGGTTCTAATTAACCATGTTAGTCACTTTTCACCATATTAGAGTCACTTTGCACCTTATATGAGTCACTTTCCACCATATATTTGTACAATTAACATGTTAACATCATATACATCCGATTTGACCTCCTTTTACCACCTCTTAATTCCACTTTCATACAGGTCAATTTTGTTCCACATTTTGGTTCTAATCAACCATGTAAGTCACTTTTTACCATATTAGAGTCACTTTGAACCCTATAAGAGTCACGTGACACCATATATTGATATAATTAACATGTTAACATCATGTATATGCAATTAGACATCATTTAACCACCTCATGGTACCCCTTTCTTACTAGTCAATTTTGGGCCACATTTTGGCTCTAATCAAACATGTAAGTGACTTCTCACAATATTAGAGTCAATTTGCAACTTATAAGAGTCACTTACCATTAAATATCCGTACAATTAACAAGTTAACACCATGTACATTCAGTTAGACATCCTTTTACAACCTCTTAGTGTCACATTCATACAAGTCAATTTTGGTCCACATTTTGGTTCTAATTAACCATATTAGTCACTTTTCACCATATTAGAGTCACTTTGCACCCTATAAGAGTCACTTTCCACGAGATATACAACAATTAACATGTTAACATTATATACATCCAATTTGACATACTTTTACCACCTATTAATGCCACTTTCATACAAGTTAATTTTGTTTCACATTTTGGCTCTAATCAACCATATAAGTCACTTCTCACCATATTAGAGTCACTTTGCACCCTACAAGAGTCACTTGCCACCATATATTGACACAATTAACATGTTAACATCATGTACATGCAATTAGACATCCTTTAACGACCTCTTGGTACCCCTTTCCTACAAGTCAATTTTGGGCCACATTTTGGCTCTAATCAATCATGCAAGTCATTTCTCACCATAATAGAGTCACTTTGCACCTTATAAGAGTCACTTGCCATCAAATATTGGTACAATTAACATGTTGACATCATGTACATGCAATTAGAAATCCTTTTACAACCTCTTAGTACCACATTCATACAAGTCAATTTTGGTCCACATTTTGGTTCTAATTAACCATGTAAGTCACTTTTCACCATATTAGAGTCATTTTGCACCCTATATGAGTCACTTTCCACCATATATTTGTACAATTAACATGTTAACATCATATACATCCGATTTGACATCTTTTACTACCTCTTAATTCCACTTTCATACAGGTCAATTATGTTCCACATTTTTGTTCTAATCAACCATATAAGTCACTTTTCACCATATTAGAGTCATTTTGCACCTTATAAGAGTCACTTTCCACCATATATACAACAATTAACATGTTAACATCATATACATCCAATTTGACATACTTTTACCACCTATTAATGCCACTTTTATTCAAGTTAATTGGTTCCACGTTTTGGCTCTAATCAACCATGTAAGTCACTTCTCACCATATTAGAGTCACTTTGCACCCTACAAGAGTCACTTGCATTGATACAATTAACATGTTAACATCATGTACATGCAATTAGACATCATTTAACCACCTCA
Source organism: Apium graveolens (assembly GCF_009905375.1). Classification (NCBI taxonomy): domain Eukaryota; kingdom Viridiplantae; phylum Streptophyta; class Magnoliopsida; order Apiales; family Apiaceae; genus Apium; species Apium graveolens. Next base: position 247,304,930 of record NC_133653.1, on the reverse strand, counting down.
TGGTACCCCTTTCTTACTAGTCAATTTTGGGCCACATTTTGGCTCTAATCAAACATGTAAGTGACTTCTCACAATATTAGAGTCACTTTGCACCTTATAAGAGTCACTTGCCATTAAATATCCGTACAATTAACATGTTAACACCATTTACATTCAATTCGAAATCCTTTTACAACCTCTTAGTGCCACATTCATACAAGTCAATCTTGGTCCACATTTTGGTTCTAATTAACCATATTAGTCACTTTTCACCATATTAGAGTCACTTTGTACCCTATGAGAATCACTTTCCACGATATATACAACAATTAACATGTTAACATCTTATACATCCAATTTGACATACTTTTACAACCTATTAATGCCACTTTCATACAAGTTAATTTTGTTCCACATTTTGGCTCTAATCAACCATGTAAGTCACTTCTCACCATATTAGAGTCACTTTGCACCCTACAAGAGTCACTTGCCACCATATATTGATACAATTAACATGTTATCATCATGTACTTGCAATTAGACATCCTTTAACGACCTCTTGGTACCGCTTTCCTACAAGTCAATTTTGGGCCACCTTTTGGCTCTAATCAATCATGTAAGTTATTTCTCACCATATTAGAGTCACTTTGCACCTTATAAGAGTCACTTGCCATCAAATATTGGTATAATTAACATGTTAACATCATGTACATGCAATTAGAAATCCTTTTACAACCTCTTAGTACCACATTCATACAAGTCAATTTTGGTCCACATTTTGGTTCTAATTAACCATGTAAGTCACTTTTCACCATATTAGAGTCATTTTGCACCCTATATGAGTCACTTTCCACCAAATATTTGTACAATTAACATGTTAACATCATATATATCCGATTTGACCTCCTTTTACCACCTCTTAATTCCACTTTCATACAGGTCAATTTTGTTCCACATTTTGGTTCTAATCAACCATGTAAGTCACGTTTTACCATATTAGAGTCACTTTGCACCCTATAAGAGTCACGTGCCACCATATATTGATATAATTAACATGTTAACATCATGTACATGCAATTAGACATCATTTAACCACCTCATGGTACCCCTTTCTTACTAGTCAATTTTGGGCCACATTTTGGCTCTAATCAAACATGTAAGTGACTTCTCACAATATTAGAGTCACTTTGCACCTTATAAGAGTCACTTGCCATTAAATATCTCTACAATTAACATGTTAACACCATGTACATTCAATTAGAAATCCTTTTACAACCTCTTACCGCCACATTCATACAAGTCAATTTTGGTCCACATTTTGGTTCTAATTAACCATATTAGTCACTTTTCACCATATTAGAGTCACTTTACACCCTATAAGAGTCAATTTCCACGATATATAAAACAGTTAACATGTTACATCATATACATCCAATTTGACATACTTTTACCAGCTATTAATGCCACTTTCATACAAGTTAATTTTGTTCCACATTTTGGCTATAATCAACCATGTAAGTCACTTCTCACCATATTAGAGTCACTTTGCACCCTACAAGAGAGTCACTTGCCACCATATATTGATACAATTAACATGTTAACATCATTTACATGCAATTAGACATCCTTTAACGACCTCTTGGTACCCCTTTCCTACAAGTCAATTTTGGGCCACATTTTGGCTCTAATCAATCATGTAAGTCATTTCTCACCATATTAGAGTCACTTTTCACCTTATAAGAGTCACTTGCCATCAAATATTGGTACAATTAACATGTTAACATCATGTACATGCAATTAGAAATCCTTTTACGACCTCTTAGTACCACATTCATACAAGTCAATTTTGGTCCATATTTTGGTTCTAATTAACCATGTTAGTCACTTTTCACCATATTAGAGTCACTCTGCACCTTATATGAGTCACTTTCCATCATATATTTGTACAATTAACATGTTAACATCATATACATCCGATTTGACCTCCTTTTACCATCTCTTAATTCCACTTTCATACAGGTCAATTTTGTTCCACATTTTGGCTCTAATCAACCATGTAAGTCACTTTTCACCATATTAGAGACACTTTGCACCCTATAAGAGTCACGTGCCACCATATATTGATACAATTAACATGTTAACATCATGTACATGCAATTAGACATCATTTAACCACCTCATGGTACCCCTTTCTTACTAGTCAATTTTGGGCCACATTTTGGCTCTAATCAAACATGTAAGTGACTTCTCACAATATTAGAGTCACTTTGCAGCTTATAAGAGTCACTTGCCATTAAATATCCGTACAATTAACTGTTAACACCATGTACATTCAATTAGAAATCCTTTTACAACCTCTTAGTGTCACATTCATACAAGTCAATTTTGGTCCACTTTTTGGTTCTAATTAACCATATTAGTCACTTTTCACCATATTAGAGTCACTTTGCTCCCTATAAGAGTCACTTTCCATGATATATACAACAATTACCATGTTAACATTATATACATCCAATTTGACATACTTTTACCACCTATTAATGCCACTTTCATACAAGTTAATTTTTTTCCACATTTTGGCTCTAATCAACCATGTAAGTCACTTCTCAACATATTAGAGTCACTTTGCACCCTACAAGAGTCACTTGCCACCATATATTGATACAATTAACATGTTAACATCATGTACATGCAATTAGACATCCTTTAACGACCTCTTGGTACCCCTTTCCTACAAGTCAATTTTGGGCCACCTTTTGGCTCTAATCAATCATGTAAGTCATTTCTCACCATATTAGTCACTTTGCACCTTATAAGAGTCACTTGCCATCAAATATTGGTACAATTAACATGTTAACATCATGTACATGCAATTAGAAATCATTTTTACAACCTCTTAGTACCACATTCATACAAGTCAATTTTGGTCTACATTTTGGTTCTAATTAACCATGTAAATCACTTTTCACCATATTAGAGTCATTTTGCACCCTATATGAGTCACTTTCCACCAAATATTTGTACAATTAACATATTAACATCATATACATCCGATTTGACAACTTTTACCACCTCTTAATTCCACTTTCATACAGGTCTATTATGTTCCACATTTTGGTTCTAATCAACCATGTAAGTCACTTTTCACCATATTAGAGTCATTTTGCACCTTATAAGAGTCACTTTCCACCATATATACAACAATTAACATATTAACATCATATACATCCAATTTGACATACTTTTACCACCTATTAATGCCACTTTTATTCAAGTTAATTGGTTCCACATTTTGGCTGTAATCAACCATGTAAGTCACTTTTCACCATATTAGAGTCAGTTTGCAATCTATAAGAGTCAATTGCCACCATATATTGATACAATTAACAAATTAACATCATGTACATGCAATTAGACATCCTTTGACCACCTCTTGGTACCCCCTTTCCTACAAGTCAATTTTGCTCCATATTTTGGCTCTAATCAAACATGTAAGTGACTTCTCACAATATTAGAGTCACTTTGCACCTTATAAGAGTCACTTGCCATTAAATATCCGTACAATTAACATGTTAACACCATGTACATTCAATTAGAAATCCTTTTACAACCTCTTACCGCCACATTCATACAAGTCAATTTTGGTCCACATTTTGGTTCTAATTAACCATATTAGTCACTTTTCACCATATTAGAGTCACTTTGCACCCTATAAGAGTCAATTTCCACGATATATACATCAATTAACATGTTAACATCATATACATCCAATTTGACATACTTTTACCACCTATTAATGCCACTTTCATACAAGTTAATTTTGTTCCACATTTTGGCTCTAATCAACCATGTAAGTCACTTCTCACCATATTAGAGTCACTTTGCACCCTACAAGAGTCACTTGCCGCCATATATTGATACAATTAACATGTTAACATCATGTACATGCAATTAGACATCCTTTAACGACCTCTTGGTACCCCTTTCCTACAAGTCAGTTTTGGGCCACATTTTGGCTCTAATCAATCATGTAAGTCATTTCTCACCATATTAGAGTCACTTTGCACCTTATAAGAGTCACTTGCCATCAAATATTGGTACAATTAACATGTTAACATCATGTACATGCAATTAGAAATCCTTTTACAACCTCTTAGTACCACATTCATACAAGTCAATTTTGGTCAATATTTTGGTTCTAATTAACCATGTTAGTCACTTTTCACCATATTAGAGTCACTTTGCACCCTATATGAGTCACTTTCCACCATATATTTGTACAATTAACATGTTAACATCATATACATCCGATTTGACCTCCTTTTACCACCTCTTAATTCCACTTTCATACAGGTCAATTTTGTTCCACATTTTGGTTCTAATCAACCATGTAAGTCACTTTTTACCATATTAGAGTCACTTTGCACCCTATAAGAGTCACGTGCCACCATATATTGATATAATTAACATGTTAACATCATGTACATGCAATTAGACATCATATAACCACCTCATTGTACCCCTTTCTTACTAGTCAATTTTGGGCCACATTTTGACTCTAATCAAACATGTAAGTGGCTTCTCACAATATTAGAGTCAATTTGCACCTTATAAGAGTCACTTGCCATTAAATATCCGTACAATTAACATGTTAACACCATGTACATTCACTTAGAAATCCTTTTACAACCTCTTAGTGTCACATTCATACAAGTCAATTTTGGTCCACATTTTGGTTCTAATTAACCATATTAGTCACTTTTCACCATATTAGAGTCACTTTGCACCCTATAAGAGTCACTTTCCACGATATATACAACAATTAACATGTTAACATTATATACATCCAATTTGACATACTTTTACCACCTATTATTGCCACTTTCATAAAAGTTAATTTTGTTTCACATTTTGGCTCTAATCAACCATGTAAGTCACTTCTCACCATATTAGAGTCACTTTGCACCCTACAAGAGTCACTTGCCACCATATATTGATACAATTAACATGTTAACGTCATGTACATGCAATTAGACATCTTTTAACGACCTCTTGGTACCCCTTTCCTACAAGTCAATTTTGGGCCACATTTTGGCTCTAATCAATCATGTAAGTCATTTCTCACCATATTAGAGTCACTTTGCACCTTATAAGAGTCACTTGCCATCAAATATTGGTACAATTAACATGTTAACATCATGTACATGCAATTAGAAATCCTTTTACAACCTCTTAGTACCACATTCATAAAAGTCAATTTTGGTCCACATTTTGGTTCTAATTAACCATGTAAGTCACTTTTCACCATATTAGAGTCATTTTCCACCTTATAAGAGTCACTTTCCACCATATATACAACAATTAACATGTTAACATCATATACATCCAATTTGACATACTTTTACCACCTATTAATGCCACTTTTATACAAGTTAATTGGTTCCACATTTTGGCTCTAATCAACCATGTAAGTCACTTTTCACCGTATTAGAGTCGCTTTGCACCCTATAAGAGTCACGTGCCACCATATATTGATACAATTAACATGTTAACATCATGTACATGCAATTAGACATCATTTAACCACCTCATGGTACCCCTTTCTTACTAGTCAATTTTGGGCCACATTTTGGCTCTAATCAAACATGTAAGTGACTTCTCACAATATTAGAGTCACTTTGCAGCTTATAAGAGTCACTTGCCATTAAATATCCGTACAATTAACATGTTAACACCATGTACATTCAATTAGAAATCATTTTACAACCTCTTAGTGCCACATTCATCCAAGTCAATCCTAGTCCACATTTTGGTTCTAATTAACCATATTAGTCACTTTTCACCATATTAGAGTCACTTTGCACCCTATAAGAGTCACTTTCCACTATATATACAACAATTAACATGTTAACATCATATACATCCAATTTGACATACTTTTACCACCTATTAATGCCACTTTCATACAAGTTAATTTTGTTCCACATTTTGGCTCTAATCAACCATGTAAGTCACTTCTCACCATATTAGAGTTACTTTGCACCCTACAAGAGTCACTTGCCACCATATATTGATATAATTAACATGTTAACATCATGTACATGCAATTAGACATCCTTTAACGACCTCTTGGTACCCCTTTCCTACAAGTCAATTTTGGGCCACATTTTGGCTCTAATCAATCATGGAAGTCATTTCTCACCATATCAGAGTCACTTTGCACCTTATAAGAGTCACTTGCCATCAAATATTGGTACAATTAACATGTTAACATCATGTACATGCAATTAAAAATCCTTTTACAACCTCTTAGTACCACATTCATACAAGTCAATTTTGGTCCACATTTTGGTTCTAATTAACCATGTTAGTCACTTTTCACCATATTAGAGTCACTTTGCACCCTATATGAGTCACTTTCCACCATATATTTGTACAATTAACATGTTAACATCATATACATCCAATTTGACCTCCTTTTACCACCTCTTAATTCCACTTTCATAAAGGTCAATTTTGTTCCACATTTTGGTTCTAATCAACCATGTAAGTGACTTTTTACCAAATTAGAGTCACTTTGCACCCTATAAGAGTCACGTGCTACCATATATTGATACAATTAACATGTTAACATCTTGTACATGCAATTAGACATCATTTAACCACCTCATGGTACCCCTTTCTTACTTGTCAATTTTGGGCCACATTTTGGCTCTAATCAAACATGTAAGTGACTTCTCACAATATTAGAGTCACTTTGCAACTTATAAGAGTCACTTGCCATTAAATATCCGTACAATTAACATGTTAACACCATGTACATTCAGTTAGAAATACTTTTACAACCTCTTAGTGTCACATTCATTCAAGTCAATTTTGGTCCACATTTTGGTTCTAATTAACCATATTAGTCACTTTTCACCATATTAGAGTCACTTTGCACCCTATAAGAGTCAATTTCCACGATATATACATCAATTAACATGTTAACATCATATACATCCAATTTGACATACTTTTACCACCTATTAATGCCACTTTCATACAAGTTAATTTTGTTCCACATTTTGGCTCTAATCAACCATGTAAGTCACTTCTCACCATATTAGAGTCACTTTGCACCCTACAAGAGTCACTTGCCGCCATATATTGATACAATTAACATGTTAACATCATGTACATGCAATTAGACATCCTTTAACGACCTCTTGGTACCCCTTTCCTACAAGTCAGTTTTGGGCCACATTTTGGCTCTAATCAATCATGTAAGTCATTTCTCACCATATTAGAGTCACTTTGCACCTTATAAGAGTCACTTGCCATCAAATATTGGTACAATTAACATGTTAACATCATGTACATGCAATTAGAAATCCTTTTACAACCTCTTAGTACCACATTCATACAAGTCAATTTTGGTCAATATTTTGGTTCTAATTAACCATGTTAGTCACTTTTCACCATATTAGAGTCACTTTGCACCCTATATGAGTCACTTTCCACCATATATTTGTACAATTAACATGTTAACATCATATACATCCGATTTGACCTCCTTTTACCACCTCTTAATTCCACTTTCATACAGGTCAATTTTGTTCCACATTTTGGTTCTGATCAACCATGTAAGTCACTTTTTACCATATTAGAGTCACTTTGCACCCTATAAGAGTCACGTGCCACCATATATTGATATAATTAACATGTTAACATCATGTACATGCAATTAGACATCATATAACCACCTCATTGTACCCCTTTCTTACTAGTCAATTTTGGGCCACATTTTGACTCTAATCAAACATGTAAGTGGCTTCTCACAATATTAGAGTCAATTTGCACCTTATAAGAGTCACTTGCCATTAAATATCCGTACAATTAACATGTTAACACCATGTACATTCACTTAGAAATCCTTTTACAACCTCTTAGTGTCACATTCATACAAGTCAATTTTGGTCCACATTTTGGTTCTAATTAACCATATTAGTCACTTTTCACCATATTAGAGTCACTTTGCACCCTATAAGAGTCACTTTCCACGATATATACAACAATTAACATGTTAACATTATATACATCCAATTTGACATACTTTTACCACCTATTATTGCCACTTTCATAAAAGTTAATTTTGTATCACATTTTGGCTCTAATCAACCATGTAAGTCACTTCTCACCATATTAGAGTCACTTTGCACCCTAAAAGAGTCACTTGCCACCATATATTGATACAATTAACATGTTAACGTCATGTACATGCAATTAGACATCTTTTAACGACCTCTTGGTACCCCTTTCCTACAAGTCAATTTTGGGCCACATTTTGGCTCTAATCAATCATGTAAGTCATTTCTCACCATATTAGAGTCACTTTCCACCTTATAAGAGTCACTTGCCATCAAATATTGGTACAATTAACATGTTAACATCATGTACATGCAATTAGAAATCCTTTTACAACCTCTTAGTACCACATTCATAAAAGTCAATTTTGGTCCACATTTTGGTTCTAATTAACCATGTAAGTCACTTTTCACCATATTAGAGTCATTTTCCACCTTATAAGAGTCACTTTCCACCATATATACAACAATTAACATGTTAACATCATATACATCCAATTTGACATACTTTTACCACCTATTAATGCCACTTTTATACAAGTTAATTGGTTCCACATTTTGGCTCTAATCAACCATGTAAGTGACTTTTCACCGTATTAGAGTCGCTTTGCACCCTATAAGAGTCACATGCCACCATATATTGATACAATTAACATGTTAACATCATGTACATGCAATTAGACATCATTTAACCACCTCATGGTACCCCTTTCTTACTAGTCAATTTTGGGCCACATTTTGGCTCTAATCAAACATGTAAGTGACTTCTCACAATATTAGAGTCACTTTGCAGCTTATAAGAGTCACTTGCCATTAAATATCCGTACAATTAACATGTTAACACCATGTACATTCAATTAGAAATCATTTTACAACCTCTTAGTGCCACATTCATCCAAGTCAATCCTAGTCCACATTTTGGTTCTAATTAACCATATTAGTCACTTTTCACCATATTAGAGTCACTTTGCACCCTATAAGAGTCACTTTCCACTATATATACAACAATTAACATGTTAACATCATATACATCCAATTTGACATACTTTTACCACCTATTAATGCCACTTTCATACAAGTTAATTTTGTTCCACATTTTGGCTCTAATCAACCATGTAAGTCACTTCTCACCATATTAGAGTTACTTTGCACCCTACAAGAGTCACTTGCCACCATATATTGATATAATTAACATGTTAACATCATGTACATGCAATTAGACATCCTTTAATGACCTCTTGGTACCCCTTTCCTACAAGTCAATTTTGGGCCACATTTTGGCTCTAAGCAATCATGGAAGTCATTTCTCACCATATCAGAGTCACTTTGCACCTTATAAGAGTCACTTGCCATCAAATATTGGTACAATTAACATGTTAACATCATGTACATGCAATTAAAAATCCTTTTACAACCTCTTAGTACCACATTCATACAAGTCAATTTTGATCCACATTTTGGTTCTAATTAACCATGTTAGTCACTTTTCACCATATTAGAGTCACTTTGCACCCTATATGAGTCACTTTCCACCATATATTTGTACAATTAACATGTTAACATCATATACATCCAATTTGACCTCCTTTTACCACCTCTTAATTCCACTTTCATAAAGGTCAATTTTGTTCCACATTTTGGTTCTAATCAACCATGTAAGTGACTTTTTACCAAATTAGAGTCACTTTGCACCCTATAAGAGTCACGTGCTACCATATATTGATACAATTAACATGTTAACATCATGTACATGCAATTAGACATCATTTAACCACCTCATGGTACCCCTTTCTTACTTGTCAATTTTGGGCCACATTTTGGCTCTAATCAAACATGTAAGTGACTTCTCACAATATTAGAGTCACTTTGCAACTTATAAGAGTCACTTGCCATTAAATATCCGTACAATTAACATGTTAACACCATGTACATTCAGTTAGAAATACTTTTACAACCTCTTAGTGTCACATTCATTCAAGTCAATTTTGGTCCACATTTTGGTTCTAATTAACCATATTAGTCACTTTTCACCATATTAGAGTCACTTTGCACCCTATAAGAGTCACTTTCCATGATATATACAACAATTACCATGTTAACAATATATAAATCCAATTTGACATACTTTTACTACCTATTAATGCCACTTTCATACAAGTTAATTTTGTTCCACATTTTGGCTCTAATCAATCATGTAAGTCACTTCTCACCATATTAGAGTCACTTTGCACCCTACAAGAGTCACTTTCCATCATATATTGATAATATTAACATGTTAACATCATGTACATGCAATTAGACATCCTTTAACGATCTCTTGGTACCGCTTTCCTACAAGTCAATTTTGGGCCACCTTTTGGCTCTAATCAATCATGTAAGTTATTTCTCACCATATTAGAGTCACTTTGCACCTTATAAGAGTCACTTGCCATCAAATATTGGTATAATTAACATGTTAACATCATGTACATGCAATTAGAAATCCTTTTACAACCTCTTAGTACCACATTCATACACGTCAATTTTGGTCCACATTTTGATTCTAATTAACCATGTAAGTCACTTTTCACCATATTAGAGTCATTTTGCACCCTATATGAGTTACTTTCCACCAAATATTTGTACAATTAACATGTTAACATCATATACATCCGATTTGACAACTTTTACCACCTCTTAATTCCACTTTCATACAGGTCTATTATGTTCCACATTTTGGTTCTAATCAACCATGTAAGTCACTTTTCACCATATTAGAGTCATTTTGCACCTTATTAGAGTCACTTTCCACCATATATACAACAATTAACATGTTAACATCATATACATCCAATTTGACATACTTTTACCACCTATTAATGCCACTTTTATTCAAGTTAATTGGTTCCACATTTCGGCTGTAATCAACCATGTAAGCCACTTTTCACCATATTAGAGTCAGTTTGCACTCTATAAGAGTCAATTGCCACCATATATTGATACAATTAACATATTAACACCATGTACATGCAATTAGACATCCTTTAACCACCTCTTGGTACCCCTTTCCTACAAGTCAATTTTGGTCCATATTTTGGCTCTAATCAAACATGTAAGTGACTTCTCACAATATTAGAGTCACTTTGCACCTTATAAGAGTCACTTGCCATTAAATATCCGTACAATTAACATGTTAACACCATGTACATTCAATTAGAAATCCTTTTACAACCTCTTACCGCCACATTCATACAAGTCAATTTTGGTCCACATTTTGGTTCTAATTAACCATATTAGTCAGTTTTCACCATATTAGAGTCACTTTGCACCCTATAAGAGTCAATTTCCACAATATATACAACAATTAACATGTTAACATCATATACATCCAATTTGACATACTTTTACCACCTATTAATGCCACTTTCATACAAGTTAATTTTGTTCCACATTTTGGCTCTAATCAACCATGTAAGTCACTTCTCACCATATTAGAGTCACTTTGCACTCTACAAGACTCACTTGCCGCCATATATTGATACGATTAACATGTTAACATCATGTACATGCAATTAGACATCCTTTAACGACCTCTTGGTACCCCTTTCCTACAAGTCAGTTTTGGGCCACATTTTGGCTCTAATCAATCATGTAAGTCATTTCTCACCATATTAGAGTCACTTTGCACCTTATAAGAGTCACTTGCCATCAAATATTGGTACAATTAACATGTTAACATCATGTACATGCAATTAGAAATCCTTTTACAACCTCTTAGTACCACATTCATACAAGTCAATTTTGGTCAATATTTTGGTTCTAATTAACCATGTTAGTCACTTTTCACCATATTAGAGTCACTTTGCACCCTATATGAGTCACTTTCCACCATATATTTGTACAATTAACATGTTAACATCATATACATCCCATTTGACCTCCTTTTACCACCTCTTAATTCCAATTTCATACAGGTCAATTTTGTTCCACATTTTGGTTCTAATCAACCATGTAAGTCACTTTTTACCATATTAGAGTCACTTTGCACCCTATAAGAGTCACGTGCCACCATATATTGATATAATTAACAAGTTAACTTCATGTACATGCAATTAGACATCATATAACCACCTCATGGTACCCCTTTCTTACTAGTCAATTTTGGGCCACATTTTGACTCTAATCAAACATGTAAGTGACTTCTCACAATATTAGAGTCAATTTGCACCTTATAAGAGTCACTTGCCATTAAATATTCGTACAATTAACATGTTAACACCATGTACATTCAGTTAGAAATCCTTTTACAACCTCTTAGTGTCACATTCATACAAGTCAAATTTGGTCCACATTTTGGTTCTAATTAACCATATTTGTCACTTTTCACCATATTAGAGTCACTTTGCACCCTATAAGAGTCACTTTCCACGATATATACAACAATTAACATGTTAACATTATATACATCCAATTTGACATACTTTTACCACCTATTATTGCCACTTTCATAAAAGTTAATTTTGTTCCACATTTTGGCTCTAATCAACCATGTAAGTCACTTCTCACCATATTAGAGTCACTTTGCACCCTACAAGAGTCACTTGCCACCATATATTGATACAATTAACATGTTAACATCATGTACATGCAATTAGACATCCTTTAACGACCTCTTGGTACCCCTTTCCTACAAGTCAATTTTGGGCCACATTTTGGCTCTAATCAATCATGTAAGTCATTTCTCACCATATTAGAGTCACTTTGCACCTTATAAGAGTCACTTGCCATCAAATATTGGTACAATTAACATGTTAACATCATGTACATGCAATTAGAAATCCTTTTACAACCTCTTAGTACCACATTCATACAAGTCAATTTTGGTCCACATTTTGGTTCTAATTAACCATGTAAGTCACTTTTCACCATATTAGAGTCATTTTGCACCTTATAAGAGTCACGTTCCACCATATATACAACAATTAACATGTTAACATCATATACATCCAATTTGACATACTTTTACCACCTATTAATGCCACTTTTATTCAAGTTAATTGGTTCCACATTTTGGCTCTAAACAACCATGTAAGTCACTTTTCACCGTATTAGAGTCACTTTGCACCCTATAAGAGTCACGTGCCACCATATATTGATACAATTAACATGTTAACATCATGTACATGCAATTAGACATCATTTAACCACCTCATGCTACCCCTTTCTTACTAGTCAATTTTGGGCCACAATTTGGCTCTAATCAAACATGTAAGTGACTTCTCACAATATTAGAGTCACTTTGCAGCTTATAAGAGTCATTTGCCATTAAATATCCGTACAATTAACATGTTAACACCATGTACATTCAATTAGAAATCCTTTTACAACCTCTTAGTGCCACATTCATCCAAGTCAATCCTGGTCCACATTTTGGTTCTAATTAACCATATTAGTCACTTTTCACCATATTAAAGTCACTTTGCACCCTATAAGAGTCACTTTAATTGATATATACAACAATTAATATGTTAACATCATATACATCCAATTTGACATACTTTTACCACCTATTAATGCCACTTTCGTACAAGTTAATTTTGTTCCACATTTTGGCTCTAATCAACCATGTAAGTCACTTCTCACCATATTAGAGTCACTTTGCACCCTACAAGAGTCACTTGCCACCATATATTGATATAATTAACATGTTAACATCATGTACATGCAATTAGACATCCTTTAATGACCTCTTGGTACCCCATTTCCTACAAGTCAATTTTGGGCCACATTTTGTCTCTAATCAATCATGTAAGTCATTTCTCACCATATCAGAGTCACTTTGCACCTTATAAGAGTCACTTGCCATCAAATATTGGTACAATTAACATGTTAACATCATGTACATGCAATTAAAAATCCTTTTACAACCTCTTAGTACCACATTCATACAAGTCAATTTTGGTCCACATTTTGGTTCTAATTAACCATGTTAGTCACTTTTCACCATATTAGAGTCACTTTGCACCCTATATGAGTCACTTTCCACCATATATTTGTACAATTAACATGTTAACATCATATACATCCTATTTGACCTCCTTTTACCACCTCTTAATTCCACTTTCATACAGGTCAATTTTGTTCCACATTTTGGTTCTAATCAACCATGTAAGTCACTTTTTACCATATTAGAGTCACTTTGCACCCTAAAAGAGTCACGTGCCACCATATATTGATATAATTAACATGTTAACATCATGTACATGCAATTAGACATCATATAAGCACCTCATGGTACCCCTTTCTTACTAGTCAATTTTGGGCCACATTTTGACTCTAATCAAACATGTAAGTGACTTCTCACAATATTAGAGTCAATTTGCACCTTATAAGAGTCACTTGCCATTAAATATCCGTGCAATTAACATGTTAACACCATGTACATTCAGTTAGAAATCCTTTTACAACCTCTTAGTGTCACATTCATACAAGTCAATTTTGGTCCACATTTTGGTTCTAATTAACCATATTAGTCACTTTTCACCATATTAGAGTCACTTTGCACCCTATAAGAGTCACTTTCCACGATATATACAACAATTAACATGTTAACATTATATATATCCAATTTGACATACTTTTACCACCTATTATTGCCACTTTCATAAAAGTTAATTTTGTTCCACATTTTGGCTCTAATCAACCATGTAAGTCACTTCTCACCATATTAGAGTCACTTTGCACCCTATAAGAGTCACTTGCCACAATATATTGATACAATTAACATGTTAACATCATGTACATGCAATTAGACATCCTTTAACGACCTCTTGGTACCCCTTTCCCACAAGTCAATTTTGGGCCACATTTTGGCTCTAATCAATCATGTAAGTCATTTCTCACCATATTAGAGTCACTTTGCACCTTATAAGAGTCACTTGCCATCAAATATTGGTACAATTAACATGTTAACATCATGTACGTGCAATTAGAAATCCTTTTACAACCTCTTAGTACCACATTCATACAAGTCAATTTTGGTCCACATTTTGGTTCTAATTAACCATGTAAGT
Source organism: Apium graveolens (assembly GCF_009905375.1). NCBI lineage: Eukaryota > Viridiplantae > Streptophyta > Magnoliopsida > Apiales > Apiaceae > Apium > Apium graveolens. Next base: position 247,289,773 of record NC_133653.1, on the reverse strand, counting down.
CACTTTTCACCATATTAGAGTCATTTTGCACCTTATAAGAGTCACTTTCCACCATATATACAACAATTAACATGTTAACATCATATACATCCAATTTGACATACTTTTACCACTTATTAATGCCACTTTTATTCAAGTTAATTGGTTCCACATTTTGGCTCTAATCAACCATGTAAGTCACTTTTCACCGTATTAGAGTCACTTTGCACCCTATAAGAGTCACGTGCCACCATATATTGATACAATTAACATGTTAACATCATGTACATGCAATTAGACATCATTTAACCACCTCATGGTACCCCTTTCTTACTTGTCAATTTTGGGCCACATTTTGGCTCTAATCAAACATGTAAGTGACTTCTCACAATATTAGAGTCACTTTGCACCTTATAAGAGTCACTTGCCATTAAATATCCGTACAATTAACACGTTAACACCATGTACATTCAATTAGAAATACTTTTACAACCTCTTACCGCCACATTCATACAAGTCAATTTTGGTCCACATTTTGGTTCTAATTAACCATATTAGTCACTTTTCACCATATTAGAGTCACTTTGCACCCTATAAGAGTCACTTTCCACGATATATACAATAATTAACATGTTAACATTATAATCATCCAATTTGACATACTTTTACCACCTATTAATGCCACTTTCATACTAGTTAATTTTGTTCCACATTTTGGCTCTAATCAACCATATAAGTCACTTCTCACCATATTAGAGTCACTTTGCACCCTACAAGAGTCACTTGCCACCATATATTGATACAATTAACATGTTAACATCATGTACATGCAATTAGACATCCTTTAACGACCTCTTGGTACCCCTTTCCTACAAGTCAATTTTGGGCCACATTTTGGCTCTAATCAATCATGTAAGTCATTTCTCACCATATTAGAGTCACTTTGCACCTTATAAGAGTCACTTGCCATCAAATATTGGAACAATTAACATGTTAACATCATGTACATGCAATTAGAAATCCTTTTACAACCTCTTAGTACCACATTCATACAAGTCAATTTTGGTCCACATTTTGGTTCTAATTAACTATGTAAGTCACTTTTCACCAGATTAGAGATATGAGTCACTTTCCACCATATATTTGTACAATTAACATGTTAACATCATATACATCCGATTTGACATCTTTTACTACCTCTTAATTCCACTTTCATACAGGTCAATTATGTTCCACATTTTGGTTCTAATCAACCATGTAAGTCACTTTTCACCATATTAGAGTCATTTTGCACGTTATAAGAGTCACTTTCCACCATATATACAACAATTAACATGTTAACATCATATACATCCAATTTGACATACTTTTACCACCTATTAATGCCACTTTTATTCAAGTTAATTGGTTCCACATTTTGGCTCTAATCAACCATGTAAGTCACTTTTCACCATATTAGAGTCACTTTGCACCCTATAAGAGTCACGTGCCACCATATATTGATATAATTAACATGTTAAAATCATTTACACGCAATTAGACATCATTTAACCACCTCATGGTACCCCTTTCTTACTATTCAATTTTGGGCCACATTTTGGCTCTAATCAAACATGTAAGTGACTTCTCACAATATTAGAGTCACTTTGCACCTTATAAGAGTCACTTGCCATTAAATATCCGTACAATTAACATGTTAACACCATGTACATTCAATTAGAAATCCTTTTACAACCTCTTAGTGCCACATTCATACAAGTCAATCTTGGTCCACATTTTGGTTCTAATTAACCATATTAGTCACTTTTCACCATATTAGAGTCACTTTGCACCCTATAACAGTCACTTTCCACGATATATACAACAATTAACATGTTAACATCATATACATCCAATTTGACATACTTTTACCACCTATTAATGCCACTTTCATACAGTTAATTTTGTTCCACATTTTGGCTCTAATCAACCATGTAAATCACTTCTCACCATATTAGAGTCACTTTGCACCCTACAAGAGTCACTTGCTACCATATATTGATACAATTAACATGTTAACATCATGTACATGCAATTAGACATCCTTTAACGACCTCTTGGTACCCCTTTCCTACAAGTCAATTTTGGGCCACATTTTGGCTCTAATCAATCATGTAAGTCATTTCTCACCATATTAGAGTCACTTTGCACCTTATAAGAGTCACTTGCCATCAAATATTGGTACAATTAAAATGTTAACATCATGTACATGCAATTAGAAATCCTTTTACAACCTCTTAGTACCACATTCATACAAGTCAATTTTGGTCCACATTTTGGTTCTAATTAACCATGTTAGTCACTTTTCACCATATTAGAGTCACTTTGCACCCTATATGAGTCACTTTACACCATATATTTGTACAATTAACATGTTAACATCATATACATCCAATTTGACCTCCTTTTACCACCTCTTAATTCCACTTTCATACTGGTCAATTTTGTTCCACATTTTGGTTCTAATCAACCATGTAAGTGCTTTTTACCATATTAGAGTCACTTTGCACCCTATAAGAGGCACGTGCCACCATATATTGATACAATTAACATGTTAACATCATGTACATGCAATTAGACATCATTTAACCACCTCATGGTACCCCTTTCTTACTACTCATTTTTGGGCCACATTTTGGCTCTAATCAAACATGTAAGTGACTTCTCACAATATTAGAGTCACTTTGCATCTTATAAGAGTCACTTGCCATTAAATATCTCTACAATTAATATGTTAACACCATGTACATTCAATTAGAAATCCTTTTACAACCTCTTACCGCCACATTCATACAAGTCAATTTTGGTCCACATTTTAGTTCTAATTAACCATATTAGTCACTTTTCACCATATTAGAGTCACTTTGCACCCTATAAAAGTCAATTTCCACGATATATACAACAATTAACATGTTAACATCATATACATCCAATTTGATATACTTTTACCACCTATTAATGCCACTTTCATACAAGTTAATTTTGTTCCACATTTTGGCTCTAATCAACCATGTAAGTCACTTCTCACCTTATTAGAGTCACTTTGCACCCCTACAAGAGAGTCACTTGCCACCAAATATTGATACAATTAACATGTTAACATCATGTACATGCAATTAGACATCCTTTAACGACCTCTTGGTACCCCTTTCCTACAAGTCAATTTTGGGCCACATTTTGGTTCTAATCAACCATGTAAGTCATTTCTCACCATATTAGAGTCACTTTGCACCTTATAAGAGTCACTTGCCATCAAATATTGGTACAATTAACATGTTAACATCATGTACATGCAATTAGAAATCCTTTTACAACCTCTTAGTACCACATTCATACAAGTCAATTTTGGTCCATATTTTGGTTCTAATTAACCATGTTAGTCACTTTTCACCATATTAGAGTCACTTTGCACCTTATATGAGTCACTTTCCACCATATATTTGTACAATTAACATGATAACATCATATACATCCGATTTGACCTCCTTTTACCACCTCTTAATTCCACTTTCATACAGGTCAATTTTGTTCCACATTTTGGTTCTAATCAACCATGTAAGTCACTTTTTACCATATTAGAGTCACTTTGAACCCTATAAGAGTCACTTGCCACCATATATTGATATAATTAACATGTTAACATCATGTACATGCAATTAGACATCATTTAACCACCTCATGGTACCCCTTTCTTACTAGTCAATTTTGGGCCACATTTTGGCTCTAATCAAACATGTAAGTGACTTCTCACAATATTAGAGTCAATTTGCAACTTATAAGAGTCACTTGCCATTAAATATCCGTACAATTAACAAGTTAACACCATGTACATTCAGTTAGAAATCCTTTTACAACCTCTTAGTGTCACATTCATACAAGTCAATTTTGGTCCACATTTTGGTTCTAATTAACCATATTAGTCACTTTTCACCATATTAGAGTCACTTTGCACCCTATAAGAGTCACTTTCCACGATATATACAATAATTAACATGTTAACATTATATGCATCCAATTTGACATACTTTTACCACCTATTAATGCCACTTTCATACAAGTTAATTTTGTTCCACATTTTGGCTCTAATCAACCATATAAGTCACTTCTCACCATATTAGAGTCACTTTGCACCCTACAAGAGTCACTTGCCACCATATATTGATACAATTAACATGTTAACATCATGTACATGCAATTAGACATCCTTTAACGACCTCTTGGTACCCCTTTCCTACAAGTCAATTTTGGGCCACATTTTGGCTCTAATCAATCATGTAAGTCATTTCTCACCATCTTAGAGTCACTTTGCACCTTATAAGAGTCACTTGCCATCAAATATTGGAACAATTAACATGTTAACATCATGTACATGCAATTAGAAATCCTTTTACAACCTCTTAGTACCACATTCATACAAGTCAATTTTGGTCCACATTTTGGTTCTAATTAACCATGTTAGTCACTTTTCACCATATTAGAGTCACTTTGCACCCTATATTTGTCACTTTCCACCATATATTTGTACAATGAACATGTTAACATCATATACATCCAATTTGACCTCCTTTTACCACCTCTTAATTCCAATTTCATACTGGTCAATTTTGTTCCACATTTTGGTTCTAATCAACCATGTAAGTGACTTTGTACCATATTAGAGTCACTTTGCACCCTATAAGAGTCACGTGCCACCATATATTGATACAATTAATATGTTAACATCATGTACATGCAATTAGACATCATTTAACCAACTCATGGTACCCCTTTCTTACTACTCAATTTTGGGCCACATTTTGGCTCTAATCAAACATGTAAGTGACTTCTCACAATATTAGAGTCACTTTGCACCTTATAAGAGTCACTTGCCATTAAATATCCCTACAATTAACACGTTAACACCATGTACATTCAATTAGAAATCCTTTTACAACCTCTTACCGCCACATTCATACAAGTCAATTTTGGTCCACATTTTGGTTCTAATTAACCATATTAGTCACTTTTCACCATATTAGAGTCACTTTGCACCCTATAAGAGTCACTTTCCACGATATATACAATAATTAACATGTTAACATTATAATCATCCAATTTGACATACTTTTACCACCTATTAATGCCACTTTCATACAAGTTAATTTTGTTCCACATTTTGGCTCTAATCAACCATATAAGTCACTTCTCACCATATTAGAGTCACTTTGCACCCTACAAGAGTCACTTGCCACCATATATTGATACAATTAACATGTTAACATCATGTACATGCAATTAGACATCCTTTAACGACCTCTTGGTACCCCTTTCCTACAAGTCAATTTTGGGCCACATTTTGGCTCTAATCAATCATGTAAGTCATTTCTCACCATATTAGAGTCACTTTGCACCTTATAAGAGTCACTTGCCATCAAATATTGGAACAATTAACATGTTAACATCATGTACATGCAATTAGAAATCCTTTTACAACCTCTTAGTACCACATTCATACAAGTCAATTTTGGTCCACATTTTGGTTCTAATTAACCATGTTAGTCACTTTTCACCATATTAGAGTCACTTTGCACCTTATATGAGTCACTTTCCACCATATATTTGTACAATTAACATGTTAACATCATATACATCCAATTTGACCTCCTTTTACCACCTCTTAATTCCACTTTCATACTGTTCAATTTTGTTCCACATTTTGGTTCTAATCAACCATGTAAGTGACTTTGTACCATATTAGAGTCACTTTGCACCCTATAAGAGTCACGTGCCACCATATATTGATACAATTAATATGTTAACATCATGTACATGCAATTAGACATCATTTAACCAACTCATGGTACCCCTTTCTTACTACTCAATTTTGGGCCACATTTTGGCTCTAATCAAACATGTAAGTGACTTCTCACAATATTAGAGTCACTTTGCACCTTATAACAGTCACTTGCCATTAAATATCCCTACAATTAACATGTTAACACCATGTACATTCAATTAGAAATCCTTTTACAACCTCTTACCGCCACATTCATACAAGTCAATTTTGGTCCACATTTTGGTTCTAATTAACCATATTAGTCACTTTTCACCATATTAGAGTCACTTTGCACCCTATAAGAGTCAATTTCCATGATATATACAACAATTAACATGTTAACATCATATACATCCAATTTGACATACTTTTACCACCTATTAATGCCACTTTCATACAAGTTAATTTTGTTCCATATTTTGGCTCTAATCAACCATGTAAGTCACTTCTCACCATATTAGAGTCACTTTGCACCCTACAAGAGAGTCACTTGCCACCATATATTGATACAATTAACATGTTAACATCATGTACATGCAATTAGACATCCTTTAACGACCTCTTGGTACCCCTTTCCAACAAGTCAATTTTGGGCCACATTTTGGCTCTAATCAATCATGTAAGTCATTTCTCACCATATTAGAGCCACTTTGCACCTTATAAGAGTCACTTGCCATCAAATATTGGTACAATTAACATGTTAACATCATGTACATGCAATTAGAAATCCTTTTACAACCTTTTAGTACCACATTCATACAAGTCAATTTTGGTCCATATTTTGGTTCTAATTAACCATGTTAGTCACTTTTCACCATATTAGAGTCACTTTGCACCTTATATGAGTCACTTTCCACCATATATTTGTACAATTAACATGTTAACATCATATACATCCGATTTGACCTCCTTTTACCACCTCTTAATTCCACTTTCATACAGGTCAATTTTGTTCCACATTTTGGTTCTAATCAACCATGTAAGTCACTTTTTACCATATTAGAGTCACTTTGAACCCTATAACAGTCACGTGCCACCATATATTGATATAATTAACATGTTAACATCATGTACATGCAATTAGACATCATTTAACCACCTCATGGTACCCCTTTCTTACTAGTCAATTTTGGGCCACATTTTGGCTCTAATCAAACATGTAAGTGACTTCTCACAATATTAGAGTCAATTTGCAACTTATAAGAGTCACTTGCCATTAAATATCCGTATAATTAACAAGTTAACACCATGTACATTCAGTTAGAAATCCTTTTACAACCTCTTAGTGTCACCTTCATACAAGTCAATTTTGGTCCACATTTTGGTTCTAATTAACCATATTAGTCACTTTTCACCATATTAGAGTCACTTTGCACCCTATAAGAGTCACTTTCCACGATATATACAATAATTAACATGTTAACATTATATACATCCAATTTGACATACTTTTACCACCTATTAATGCCATTTTCATACAAGTTAATTTTGTTCCACATTTTGGCTCTAATCAATCATGTAAGTCATTTCTCACCATAATAGAGTCACTTTACACCTTATAAGAGTCACTTGCCATCAAATATTGGTACAATTAACATGTTAACATCATATACATGCAATTAGAAATCCTTTTACAACCTCTTAGTACCACATTCATACAAGTCAATTTTGGTCCACATTTTGGTTCTAATTAACCATGTAAGACACTTTTCACCATATTAGAGTCATTTTGCACCCTATATGAGTCACTTTCCACCATATATTTGTACAATTAACAGGTTAACATCATATACATCCGATTTGACATCTTTTACTACCTCTTAATTCCACTTTCATACAGGTCAATTATATTCCACATTTTGGTTCTAATCAACCATGTAAGTCACTTTTCACCATATTAGAGTCATTTTGCACCTTATAAGAGTCACTTTCCACCATATATACAACAATTAACATGTTAACATCATATACATCCAATTTGACATACTTTTACCACCTATTAATGCCACTTTTATTCAAGTTAATTGGTTCCACATTTTGGCTCTAATCAACCATTTAAGTCACTTTTCACCATATTAGAGTCACTTTGCACCCTATAAGAGTCACGTGCCCCCATATATTGATACAATTAACATGTTAACATCATGTACATGCAATTAGACATCATTTAACCACCTCATGGTACCCCTTTCTTACTAGTCAATTTTGGGCCACATTTTGGCTCTAATCAAACATGTAAGTGACTTCTCACAATATTAGACTCACCTTTGCACCTTATAAGAGTCACTTGCCATTAAATATCCGTACAATTAACATGTTAACACCATTTACATTCAATTAGAAATCCTTTGCAACCTCTTAGTGCCACATTCATACAAGTCAATCTTGGTCCACATTTTGGTTCTAACTGACCATATTAGTCACTTTTCACCATATTAGAGTCACTTTGCACCCTATGAGAATCACTTTCCACGATATATACAACAATTAACATGTTAACATCATATACATCCAATTTGACATACTTTTACAACCTATTAATGCCACTTTCATACAAGTTAATTTTGTTCCACATTTTGGCTCTAATCAACCATGTAAGTCACTTCTCACCATATTAGAGTCACTTTGCACCCTACAAGAGTCATTTGCCACCATATATTGATACAATTAACATGTTAACATCATGTACTTGCAATTAGACATCCTTTAACGACCTCTTGGTACCCCTTTCCTACAAGTCAATTTTGGGCCACATTTTGGCTCTAATCAATCATGTAAGTCATTTCTCACCATATTAGAGTCACTTTGCACCTTATAAGAGTCACTTGACATCAAATATTGGTCCAATTAACATGTTAACATCATGTACATGCAATTAGAAATCCTTTTACAACCTCTTAGTACCACATTCATACAAGTCAATTTTGGTCCACATTTTGGTTCTAATTAACCATGTTAGTCACTTTTCACCATATTAGAGTCACTTTCCACCCTATATGAGTCACTTTCCACCATATATTTGTACAATTAACATGTTAACATCATATACATCCAATTTGACCTCCTTTTACCACCTCTTAATTCCACTTTCATACAGGTCAATTTTGTTCCACATTTTGGTTCTAATCAACCATGTAAGTGACTTTTTACCATATTAGAGTCAGTTTGCACCCTATAAGAGTCACGTGCCACCATATATTGATACAATTAACATGTTAACATCATGTACATGCAATTAGACATCATTTAACCACCTCATGTACCCCTTTCTTACTAGTCAATTTTGGGCCACATTTTGGCTCAAATCAAACATGTAAGTGACTTCTCACAATATTAGAGTCACTTTGCACCTTATAAGAGTCACTTGCCATTACATATCCGTACAATTAACATGTTAACACCATGTACATTCAGTTAGAAATCCTTTTACAACCTCTTAGTGTCACATTCATACAAGTCAATTTTGGTCCACATTTTGGTTCTAATTAACCACATTAGTCACTTTTCACCATATTAGAGTCACTTTGCACCCTATAAGAGTCACTTTTCATGATATATACAACAATTACCATGTTAACATTATATACATCCAATTTGACATACTTTTACCACCTATTAATGCCACTTTCATACAAGTTAATTTTGTTCCACATTTTGGCTCTAATCAACCATGTAAGTCACTTCTCACCATATTAGAGTCACTTTTCACCCTACAAGAGTCACTTTCCACCATATATTGATACAATTAACATGTTAACATCATGTATATGCAATTAGACCTCCTTTAACGACCTCTTGGTACCCCCTTCCTACAAGTCAATTTTGAGCCACATTTTGGCTCTAATCAATCATGTAAGTCATTTCTCACCATATTAGAGTCACTTTGCACCTTATAAGAGTCACTTGCCATCAAATATTGGTACAATTAACATGTTAACATCATGTACATGCAATTAGAAATCCTTTTACAACCTCTTAGTACCACATTCATACAAGTCAATTTTGGTCCACATTTTGGTTCTAATTAACCATGTAAGTCACTTTTCACCATATTAGAGTCATTTTGCACCCTATATGAGTCACTTTCCACCATATATTTGTACAATTAACATGTTAACATCATATACATCCGATTTGACATCTTTTACTACCTCTTAATTCCACTTTCATACAGGTCAATTATGTTCCACATTTTGGTTCTAATCAACCATGTAAGTCACTTTTCACCATATTAGAGTCATTTTGCACCTTATAAGAGTCACTTTCCACCATATCTACAACAATTAACATGTTAACATCATATACATCCAATTTGACATACTTTTACCACCTATTAATGCCACTTTTATTCAAGTTAATTGGTTCCACATTTTGGCTCTAATCAACCATTTAAGTCACTTTTCACCATATTAGAGTCACTTTGCACCCTATAAGAGTCACGTGCCACCATATATTGATACAATTAACATGTTAACATCATGCACATGCAATTAGACATCATTTAACCACCTCATGGTACCCCTTTCTTACTAGTCAATTTTGGGCCACATTTTGGCTCTAATCAAACATGTAAGTGACTTCTCACAATATTAGAGTCACCTTTGCACCTTATAAGAGTCACTTGTCATTAAATATCCGTACAATTAACATGTTAACACCATTTACATTCAATTAGAAATCCTTTTACAACCTCTTAGTGCCACATTCATACAAGTCAATCTTGGTCCACATTTTGGTTCTAACTAACCATATTAGTCACTTTTCACCATATTAGAGTCACTTTGCACCCTATGAGAATCACTTTCCACGATATATACAACAATTAACATGTTAACATCATATACATCCAATTTGACATACTTTTACAACCTATTAATGCCACTTTCATACAAGTTAATTTTGTTCCACATTTTGGCTCTAATCAACCATGTAAGTCACTTCTCACCATATTAGAGTCACTTTGCACCCTACAAGAGTCACTTTCCACCATATATTGATACAATTAACATGTTAACATCATGTACTTGCAATTAGACATCCTTTAACGACCTCTTGGTACCCCTTTCCTACAAGTCAATTTTGGGCCACATTTTGGCTCTAATCAATCATGTAAGTCATTTCTCACCATATTAGAGTCACTTTGCACCTTATAAGAGTCACTTGACATCAAATATTGGTCCAATTAACATGTTAACATCATGTACATGCAATTAGAAATCCTTTTACAACCTCTTAGTACCACATTCATACAAGTCAATTTTGGTCCATATTTTTGTTCTAATTAACCATGTTAGTCACTTTTCACCATATTAGAGTCACTTTGCACCCTATATGAGTCACTTTCCACCATATATTTGTACAATTAATATGTTAACATCATATACATCCAATTTGACCTCCTTTTACCACCTCTTAATTCCACTTTCATACAGGTCAATTTTGTTCCACATTTTGGTTCTAATCAACCATGTAAGTGACTTATTACCATATTAGAGTCACTTTGCACCCTATAAGAGTCACGTGCCACCATATATTGATACAATTAACATGTTAACATCATGTACATGCAATTAGACATCATTTAACCACCTCATGTACCCCTTTCTTACTAGTCAATTTTGGGCCACATTTTGGCTCTAATCAAACATGTAAGTGACTTCTCACAATATTAGAGTCAATTTGCACCTTATAAGAGTCACTTGCCATTAAATATCCGTACAATTAACATGTTAACACCATGTACATTCAGTTAGAAATCCTTTTACAACCTCTTAGTGTCACATTCATACAAGTCAATTTTGGTCCACATTTTGCTTCTAATTAACCACATTAGTCACTTTTCACCATATTAGAGTCACTTTGCACCCTATAAGAGTCACTTTTCATGATATATACAACAATTACCATGTTAACATTATATACATCCAATTTGACATACTTTTACCACCTATTAATGCCACTTTCATACAAGTTAATTTTGTTCCACATTTTGGCTCTAATCAACCATGTAAGTCACTTCTCACCATATTAGAGTCACTTTGCACCCTACAAGAGTCACTTTCCACCATATATTGATACAATTAACATGTTAACATCATGTACATGCAATTAGACCTCCTTTAACGACCTCTTGGTACCCCTTTCCTACAAGTCAATTTTGAGCCACATTTTGGCTCTAATCAATCATGTAAGTCATTTCTCACCATATTAGAGTCACTTTGCACCTTACAAGAGTCACTTGCAATCAAATATTGGTACAATTAACATGTTAACATCATGTACATGCAATTAGAAATCTTTTTACAACCTCATAGTACCACATTCATACAAGTCAATTTTGGTCCACATTTTGGTTCTAATTAACCATGTTAGTCACTTTTCACCATATTAGAGTCACTTTGCACGCTATATGAGTCACTTTGCACCATATATTTGTACAATTAACATGTTAACATCATATACATCCAATTTGACCTCCTTTTACCACCTCTTAATTCCACTTTCATACAGGTCAATTTAGTTCCACATTTTGGTTCTAATCAACCATGTAAGTGACTTTTTACCATATTAGAGTCACTTTGCACCCTATAAGAGTCACGTGCCACCATATATTGATACAATTAACATGTTAACATCATGTACTTGCAATTAGACATCCTTTAACGACCTCTTGGTACCCCTTTCCTACAAGTCAATTTTGGGCCACATTTTGGCTCTAATCAATCATGTAAGTCATTTCTCACCATATTAGAGTCACTTTGCACCTTATAAGAGTCACATGACATCAAATATTGGTCCAATTAACATGTTAACATCATGTACATGCAATTAGAAATCCTTTTACATCCTCGTAGTACCACATTCATACAAGTCAATTTTGGTCCACATTTTGGTTCTAATTAACCATGTTAGTCACTTTTCACCATATTAGAGTCACTTTGCACCCTATATGAGTCACTTTCCACCATATATTTGTACAATTAACATGTTAACATCATATACATCCAATTTGACCTCCTTTTACCACCTCTTAATTCGACTTTCATACTGGTCAATTTTGTTCCACATTTTGGTTCTAATCAACCATGTAAGTGACTTTTTACCATATTAGAGTCACTTTGCACCCTATAAGAGTCACGTGCCACCATATATTGATACAATTAACATGTTAACATCATGTACATGCAATTAGACATTATTTAACCACCTCATGTACCCCTTTCTTACTAGTCAATTTTGGTCCACATTTTGGCTCTAATCAAACATGTAAGTGACTTCTCACAATATTAGAGTCACTTTGCACCTTATAAGAGTCACTTGCCATCAAATATCCGTACAATTAACATGTTAACACCATGTACATTCAGTTAGAAATCCTTTTAAAACCTCTTAGTGTCACATTCATACAAGTCAATTTTGCTCCACATTTTGGTTCTAATTAACCACATTAGTCACTTTTCACCATATTAGAGTCACTTTGCACCCTATAAGAGTCACTTTCCACGATATATACAACAATTACCATGTTAACATTATATACATCCAATTTGACATACTTTTACCACCTATTAATGCCACTTTCATACAAGTTAATTTTGTTCCACATTTTGGCTCTAATCAACCATGTAAGTCACTTGTCACCATATTAGAGTCACTTTGCACCCTACAAGAGTCACTTTCCACCATATATTGATACAATTAACATGTTAACATCATGTACATGCAATTAGACCTCCTTTAACGACCTCTTGGTACCCCTTTCCTACAAGTCAATTTTGGGCCACATTTTGGCTCTAATCAATCATGTAAGTCATTTCTCACCATATTAGAGTCACTTTGCACCTTATAAGAGTCACTTGCCATCAAATATTGGTACAATTAACATGTTAACATCATGTACATGCAATTAGAAATCCTTTTACAACCTCTTAGTACCACATTCATACAAGTCAATTTTGGTCCATATTTTGGTTCTAATTAACCATGTAAGTCACTTTTCACCATATTAGAGTCATTTTGCACCCTATATGAGTCACTATCCACCATATATTTGTACAATTAACATGTTAACATCATATACATCCGATTTGACATCTTTTACTACCTCTTAATTCCACTTTCATACAGGTCAATTATGTTCCACATTTTGGTTCTAATCAACCATGTAAGTCACTTTTCACCATATTAGAGTCATTTTGCACCTTATAAAAGTCACTTTCCACCATATATACAACAATTAACATGTTAACATCATATACATCCAATTTGACATACTTTTACCACCTATTAATGCCACTTTTATTCAAGTTAATTGGTTCCATATTTTGGCTCTAATCAAAGATGTAAGTCACTTTTCACCATATTAGAGTCACTTTGCACCCTATAAGAGTCACGTGCCACCATATATTGATACAATTAACATGTTAAAATCATGTACATGCAATTAGACATCATTTAACCACCTCATGGAACCCCTTTCTTACTAGTCAATTTTGGGCCGCATTTTGGCTCTAATCAAACATGTAAGTGACTTCTCACAATATTAGAGTCACTTTGCACCTTATAAGAGTCACTTGCCATTAAATATCTGTACAATTAACATGTTAATACCATGTTCATTCAATTAGAAATCCTTTTACAACCTCTTAGTGCCACATTCGTACAAGTCAATCTTGGTCCACATTTTGGTTCTAATTAACCATATTAGTCACTTTTCACCATATTAGAGTCACTTTGCACCCTATAAGAGTCACTTTCCACGATATATACAACAATTAACATGTTAACATCATATACATCCAATTTGACATACTTTTACCACCTATTAATGCCACTTTCATACAAGGTAATTTTGTTCCACATTTTGGCTCTAATCAACCATGTAAGTCACTTCTCACCATATTAGAGTCACTTTGCACCCTACAAGAGTCACTTGCATTGATACAATTAACATGTTAACATCATGTACATGCAATTAGACATCCTTTAACGACCTCTTAGTACCCATTTCCTACAAGTCATTTTTGAGCCACATTTTGGCTCTAATCAATCATGTAAGTCATTTCTCACCATATTAGAGTCACTTTGCACCTTACAAGAGTCACTTGCCATCAAATATTGGTACAATTAACATGTTAACATCATGTACATGCAATTAGAAATACTTTTACAACCTCTTAGTACCACATTCATACAAGTCAATTTTGGTCCACATTTTGGTTCTAATTAACCATGTTAGTCACTTTTCACCATATTAGAGTCACTTTGCACGCTATATGAGTCACTTTGCACCATATATTTGTACAATTAACATGTTAACATCATATACATCCAATTTGACCTCCTTTTACCACCTCTTAATTCCACTTTCATACAGGTCAATTTTGTTCCACATTTTGGTTCTAATCAACCATGTAAGTGACTTTTTACCATATTAGAGTCACTTTGCACCCTATAAGAGTCACGTGCCACCATATATTGATACAATTAACATGTTAACATCATGTACATGCAATTAGATATCATTTAGCCACCTCATGGTACCCCTTTCTTACTAGTCAATTTTGGGCCACATTTTGGCTCTAATCAAACATGTAAGTGACTTGTCACAATATTAGAGTCACTTTACACCTTATAAGAGTCACTTGCCATTAAATATCTCTACAATTAACATGTTAACACCATGTGCATTCAATTAGAAATCCTTTTACAACCTCTTACCGCCACATTCATACAAGTCAATTTTGGTCCACATTTTGGTTCTAATTAACCATGTAAGTCACTTTTCACCATATTAGAGTCATTTTGCACCCTATATGAGTCACTTTCCACCATATATTTGTACAATTAACATGTTAACATCATATACATCCGATTTGACATCTTTTACTACCTCTTAATTCCACTTTCATACAGGTCAATTATGTTCCACATTTTGGTTCTAATCAACCATGTAAGTCACTTTTAACCATATTAGAGTCATTTTGCACCTTATAAGAGTCACTTTACACCATATATTTGTACAATTAACATGTTAACATCATATACATCCGATTTGACATCTTTTACTACCTCTTAATTCCACTTTCATACAGGTCAATTATGTTCCACATTTTGTTTCTAATCAACCATGTAAGTCACTTTTCACCATATTAGAGTCATTTTGCACCTTATAAGAGTCACTTTCCACCATATATACAACAATTAACATGGTAACATCATATACATCCAATTTGACATACTTTTACCACCTATTAATGCCACTTTTATTCAAGTTAATTGGTTCCACATTTTGGCTCTAATCAACCATTTAAGTCACTTTTCACCATATTAGTGTCACTTTGCACCCTATAAGAGTCACGTGCCACCATATATTGATACAATTAACATGTTAACATCATGTACATGCAATTAGACATCATTTAACCACCTCATGGTACCCCTTTCTTATTAGTCAATTTTGGGCCACATTTTGGCTCTAATCAAACATGTAAGTGACTTCTCACAATATTGGAGTCACTTTGCACCTTATAAGAGTCACTTGCCATTAAATATCCGTTCAATTAACATGTTAACACTTACATTCAATTAGAAATCCTTTTACAACCTCTTAGTGCCACATTCATACAAGTCAATCTTGGTCCACATTTTGGTTCTAACTAACCATATGAGTCACTTTTCACCATATTAGAGTCACTTTGCACCCTATGAGAATCACTTTCCACGATATATACAACAATTAACATGTTAACATCATATACATCCAATTTGACATACTTTTACAACCTATTAATGCCACTTTCATACAAGTTAATTTTGTTCCACATTTTGGCTCTAATCAACCATGTAAGTCACTTCTCACCATATTAGAGTCACTTTGCACCCTACAAGAGTCACTTGCCACCATATATTGATACAATTAACATGTTAACATCATGTACTTGCAATTAGACATCCTTTAACGACCTCTTGGTACCCCTTTCCTACAAGTCAATTTTGGGCCACATTTTGGCTCTAATCAATCATGTAAGTCATTTCTCACCATATTAGAGTCACTTTGCACCTTATAAGAGTCACTTGACATCAAATATTGGTCCAATTAACATGTTAACATCATGTACATGCAATTAGAAATCCTTTTACATCCTCTTAGTACCACATTCATACAAGTCAATTTTGGTCCACATTTTGGTTCTAATTAACCATGTTAGTCACTTTTCACCATATTAGAGTCACTTTGCACCCTATATGAGTCACTTTCCACCATATATTTGTACAATTAACATGTTAACATCATATACATCCAATTTGACCTCCTTTTACCACCTCTTAATTCCACTTTCATACTGGTCAATTTTGTTCCACATTTTGGTTCTAATCAACCATGTAAGTGACTTTTTACCATATTAGAGTCACTTTGCACCCTATAAGAGTCACGTGCCACCATATATTGATACAATTAACATGTTAACATCATGTACATGCAATTAGACATCATTTAACCACCTCATGTACCTCTTTCTTACTAGTCAATTTTGGGCCACATTTTGGCTCTAATCAAACATGTAAGTGACTTCTCACAATATTAGAGTCACTTTGCACCTTATAAGAGTCACTTGCCATCAAATATCCGTACAATTAACATGTTAACACCATGTACATTCAGTTAGAAATCCTTTTAAAACCTCTTAGTGTCACATTCATAAAAGTCAATTTTGCTCCACATTTTGGTTCTAATTAAGCACATTAGTCACTTTTCACCATATTAGAGTCACTTTGCACCCTATAAGAGTCACTTTCCATGATATATACAACAATTACCATGTTAACATTATATACATCCAATTTGACATACTTTTACCACCTATTAATGCCACTTTCATACAAGTTAATTTTGTTCCACATTTTGGCTCTAATCAACCATGTAAGTCACTTCTCACCATATTAGAGTCACTTTGCACCCTACAAGAGTCACTTTCCACCATATATTGATACAATTAACATGTTAACAACATGTACATGCAATTAGACCTCCTTTAACGACCTCTTGGTACCCCTTTCCTACAAGTCAATTTTGGGCCACATTTTGGCTCTAATCAATCATGTAAGTCATTTCTCACCATATTAGAGTCACTTTGCACCTTACAAGAGTCACTTGCCATCAAATATTGGTACAATTAACATGTTAACATCATGTACATGCAATTAGAAATCCTTTTACAACCTCCTAGTACCACATTCATACAAGTCAATTTTGGTCCACATTTTAGTTCTAATTAACCATGTTAGTCACTTTTCACCATATTAGAGTCACTTTGCACCCTATATGAGTCACTTTCACCATATATTTGTACAATTAACATGTTAACATCATATACATCCAATTTGACCTCCTTTTACCACCTCTTAATTCCACTTTCATACAGGTCAATTTTGTTCCACATTTTGGTTCTAATCAACCATGTAAGTGACTTTTTACCATATTAGAGTCACTTTGCACCCTATAAGAGTCACGTGCCACCATATATTGATACAATTAACATGTTAACATCATGTACATGCAATTAGACATCATTTAACCACCTCATGTACCCCTTTCTTACTAGTCAATTTTGGGCCACATTTTGGCTCTAATCAAACATGTAAGTGACTTCTCACAATATTAGAGTCACTTTGCACCTTATAAGAGTCACTTGCCATTAAATATCCGTACAATTAACATGTTAACACCATGTACATTCAGTTAGAAATCCTTTTAAAACCTCTTAGTATCACATTCATACAAGTCAATTTTGCTCCACATTTTGGTTCTAATTAACCACATTAGTCACTTTTCACCATATTAGAGTCACTTTGCACCCTATAAGAGTCACTTTCCACGATATATACAACAATTACCATGTTAACATTATATACATCCAATTTGACATACTTTTACCACCTATTAATGCCACTTTCATACAAGTTAATTTTGTTCCACATTTTGGCTCTAATCAACCATGTAAGTCACTTGTCACCATATTAGAGTCACTTTGCACCCTACAAGAGTCACTTTCCACCATATATTGATACAATTAACATGTTAACATCATGTACATGCAATTAGACCTCCTTTAACGACCTCTTGGTACCCCTTTCCTACAAGTCAATTTTGGGCCACATTTTGGCTCTAATCAATCATGTAAGTCATTTCTCACCATATTAGAGTCACTTTGCACCTTATAAGAGTCACTTGCCATCAAATATTGGTACAATTAACATGTTAACATCATGTACATGCAATTAGAAATCCTTTTACAACCTCTTAGTACCACATTCATACAAGTCAATTTTGGTCCACATTTTGGTTCTAATTAACCATGTAAGTCACTTTTCACCATATTAGAGTCATTTTGCACCCTATATGAGTCACTATCCACCATATATTTGTACAATTAACATGTTAACATCATATACATCCGATTTGACATCTTTTACTACCTCTTAATTCCACTTTCATATAGGTCAATTATGTTCCACATTTTGGTTCTAATCAACCATGTAAGTCACTTTTCACCATATTAGAGTCATTTTGCACCTTATAAGAGTCACTTTCCACCATATATACAACAATTAACATGTTAACATCATATACATCCAATTTGACATATTTTTACAACCTATTAATGCCACTTTTATTCAAGTTAATTGGTTCCACATTTTGGCTCTATTCAACCATGTAAGTCACTTTTCACCATATTAGAGTCACTTTGCACCCTATAAGAGTCACGTGCCACCATATATTGATACAATTAACATGTTAAAATCATGTACATGCAATTAGACATCATTTAACCACCTCATGGAACCCCTTTCTTACTAGTCAATTTTAGGCCACATTTTGGCTCTAATCAAACATGTAAGTGACTTCTTACAATATTAGAGTCACTTTGCACCTTATAAGAGTCACTTGCCATTAAATATCCGTACAATTAACATGTTAATACCATGTTCATTCAATTAGAAATCCTTTTACAACCTCTTAGTGCCACATTCATACAAGTCAATCTTGGTCCATATTTTGGTTCTAATTAACCATATTAGTCACTTCTCACCATATTAGAGTCACTTTGCACCCTATAAGAGTCACTTTCCACGATATATACAACAATTAACATGTTAACATCATATACATCCAATTTGACATACTTTTACCACCTATTAATGCCACTTTCATACAAGTTAATTTTGTTCCACATTTTGGCTCTAATCAACCATGTAAGTCACTTCTCACCATATTAGAGTCACTTTGCACCCTACAAGAGTCACTTGCATTGATACAATTAACATGTTAACATCATGTACATGCAATTAGACATCCTTTAACGACCTCTTAGTACCCCTTTCCTACAAGTCAATTTTGAGCCACATTTTGGCTCTAATCAATCATGTAAGTCATTTCTCACCATATTAGAGTCACTTTGCACCTTACAAGAGTCACTTGCCATCAAATATTGGTACAATTAACATGTTAACATCATGTACATGCAATTAGAAATCCTTTTACAACCTCTTAGTACCACATTCATACAAGTCAATTTTGGTCCACATTTTGGTTCTAATTAACCATGTTAGTCACTTTTCACCATATTAGAGTCACTTTGCACCCTATATGAGTCACTTTCCACCATATATTTGTACAATTAACATGTTAACATCATATACATCCAATTTGACCTCCTTTTACCACTTCTTAATTCCACTTTCATACAGGTCAATTTTGTTCCACATTTTGGTTCTAATCAACCATGTAAGTGCCTTTTTACCATATTAGAGTCACTTTGCACCCTATAAGAGTCACGTGCCACCATATATTGATACAATTAACATGTTAACATCATGTACATGCAATTAGATATCATTTAGCCACCTCATGGTACCCCTTTCTTACTAGTCAATTTTGGGCCACATTTTGGCTCTAATCAAACATGTAAGTGACTTCTCACAATATTAGAGTCACTTTGCACCTTATAAGAGTCACTTGCCATTAAATATCTGTACAATTAACATGTTAACACCATGTACATTCAATTAGAAATCCTTTTACAACCTCTTACCGCCACATTCATACAAGTCAATTTTGGTCCACATTTTGGTTATAATTAACCATATTAGTCACTTTTCACCATATTAGAGTCACTTTGCACCCTATAAGAGTCAATTTCCACGATATATACAACAATTAACATGTTAACATCATATACATCCAATTTGACATACTTTTACCACCTATTAATGCCACTTTCATACAAGTTAATTTTGTTCCACATTTTGGCTCTAATCAACCATGTAAGTCACTTCTCACCATATTAGAGTCACTTTGCACCCTACAAGAGTCGCCACCATATATTGATACAATTAACATGTTAACATAATGTACATGCAATTAGACATCCTTTAACGACCTCTTGGTACCCCTTTCCTACAAGTCAATTTTGGGCCACATTTTGGCTGTAATCAATCATGTAAGTCATTTCTCACCATATTAGAGTCACTTTGCACCTTATAAGAGTCACTTGCCATCAAATATTGGTACAATTAACATGTGAACATCATGTACATGCAATTAGAAATCCTTTTACAACCTCTTAGTACTACATTCATACAAGTCAATTTTGGTCCACATTTTGGTTCTAATTAACCATGTTAGTCACTTTTCACCATATTAGAGTCACTTTGCACCCTATATGAGTCACTTTCCACCATATATTTGTAAAATTAACATGTTAACATCATATACATCCAATTTGACCTCCTTTTACCACTTCTTAATTCCACTTTCATACAGGTCAATTTTGTTCCACATTTTGGTTCTAATCAACCATGTAAGTGCCTTTTTACCATATTAGAGTCACTTTGCACCCTATAAGAGTCACGTGCCACCATATATTGATACAATTAACATGTTAACATCATGTACATGCAATTAGATATCATTTAGCCACCTCATGGTACCCCTTTCTTACTAGTTAATTTTGGGCCACATTTTGGCTCTAATCAAACATGTAAGTGACTTCTCACAATATTAGAGTCACTTTGCACCTTATAAGAGTCACTTGCCATTAAATATCTGTACAATTAACATGTTAACACCATGTACATTCAATTAGAAATCCTTTTACAACCTCTTACCGCCACATTCATACAAGTCAATTTTGGTCCACATTTTGGTTATAATTAACCATATTAGTCACTTTTCACCATATTAGAGTCACTTTGCACCCTATAAGAGTCAATTTCCACGATATATACAACAATTAACATGTTAACATCATATACATCCAATTTGACATACTTTTACCACCTATTAATGCCACTTTCATACAACTTAATTGTGTTCCACATTTTGGCTCTAATCAACCATGTAAGTCACTTCTCACCATATTAGAGTCACTTTGCACCCTACAAGAGTCGCCACCATATATTGATACAATTAACATGTTAACATAATGTACATGCAATTAGACATCCTTTAACGACCTCTTGGTACCCCTTTCCTACAAGTCAATTTTGGGCCATATTTTGGCTGTAATCAATCATGTAAGTCATTTCTCACCATATTAGAGTCACTTTGCACCTTATAAGAGTCACTTGCCATCAAATATTGGTACAATTAACATGTGAACATCATGTACATGCAATTAGAAATCCTTTTACAACCTCTTAGTACCACATTCATACAAGTCAATTTTGGTCTATATTTTGGTTCTAATTAACCGTGTTAGTCACTTTTCACCATATTAGAGTCACTTTGCACCTTATACGAGTCACTTTCCACCATATATTTGTACAATTAACATGTTAACATCATATACATCCGATTTGACCTCCTTTTACCACCTCTGAATTCCACTTTCATACAGGTCAATTTTGTTCCACATTTTGGTTCTAATCAAACATGTAAGTCACTTTTTACCATATTAGAGTCACTTTGCACCCTATAAGAGTCAAGTGCCACCATATATTGATATAATTAACATGTTAACGTCATGTACATGCAATTAGACATCATTTAACCACCTCATGGTACCCCTTTCTTACCAGTCAATTTTGGGCCACATTTTGGCTCTAATCAAACATGTAAGTGATTTCTCACAATATTAGAGTCAATTTGCAACTTATAAGAGTCACTTGCCATTAAATATCCGTACAATTAACATGTTAACACCATGTACATTCAGTTAGAAATCCTTTTACAACCTCTTAGTGTCACATTCATACAAGTCAATTTTGGTCCACATTTTGGTTCTAATTAACCATATTAGTCACTTTTCACCATATTGGAGTCACTTTGCACCCTATAAGAGTCACTTTCCACGATATATACAACAATTAACATGTTAACATTATATACATCCAATTTGACATACTTTTACCACCTATTAATGCCACTTTCATACAAGTTAATTTTGTTCCACATTTTGGCTCTAATCAACCATTTAAGTCACTTCTCACTATATTAGAGTCACTTTGCACCCTACAAGAGACACTTGCCACCATATATTGATACAATTAACATGTTAACATCATGTACATGCAATTAGACATCCTTTAACGACCTCTTGGTACCCCTTTCCTACAAGTCAATTTTGGGCCACATTTTGCCTCTAATCAATCATGTAAGTCATTTCTCACCATTATAGAGTCACTTTGCACCTTATAAGAGTCACTTGCCATCAAATATTGGTACAATTAACATGTTAACATCATGTACATCCAATTAAAAATCCTTTTACAACCTCTTAGTACGACATTCATACAAGTCAATTTTGGTCCACATTTTGGTTCTAATTAACCATGTAAGTCACTTTTCACCATATTAGAGTCATTTTGCACCCTATATGAGTCACTTTCCACCATATATTTGTACAATTAACATGTTAACATCATATACATCCGATTTGACATCTTTTAAGACCTCTTAATTCGACTTTCATACAGGTCAATTATGTTCCACATTTTGGTTCTAATCAACCATGTAAGTCACTTTTCACCATATTAGAGTCATTTTGCACCTTATAAGAGTCACTTTCCACCATATATACAACAATTAACATGTTAACATCATATACATCCAATTTGACTGACTTTTACCACCTATTAATGCCACTTTTATTCAAGTTAATTGGTTCCACATTTTGGCTCTAATCAACCATGTAAGTCACTTTTCACCATATTAGAGTCACTTTGCACCCTATAAGAGTCACTTGCCACCATATATTGATACAATTAACATATTAACATAATGTACATGCAATTAGACATCCTTTAACCACCTCTTGTTACCCCTTTCCTACAAGTCAATTTTGGTCCATATTTTGTTTCAAATTAACCTCGTTAGTCACTTTTCACTATAATAGATTCACTTTACACCCTTTAAGAGTCACTTTCCACCATATATAACAATTAACATGTTGACATCATATACATCCAATTTGACATACTTTTACTACCTATTAATGCCACTTTCATACAAGTTATTTTGTTCCACATTTTGGCTGTAATCAACCATGTAAGTCACTTTTCACCATATTAGAGTCAATTTGCACCCTATAAGAGTCACTTGCCACCATATATTGATACAATTAACATCTTAACATCATGTACAGGCAATTAGACATCCTTTAAAGACCTCTTGGTACCCCTTTCCTACAAGTCAATTTTGGGCCACATTTTGGCTCTAATCAATCATGTAAGTGACTTCTCACCATATTAGAGTCACTTTGCACCTTATAAGAGTCACTTGTCATCAAATATTGGTACAATTAACATGTTAACATCATGTACATACAATTAGAAATCCTTTTACAACCTCTTAGTGCCACATTCATACAAGTCAATTTTGGTCCACATTTTGGTTCTAATTAACCATGTAAGTCACTTTTCACCATATTAGAGTTATTTGACACCCTATATGAGTCACTTTCCACCAAATATTTGTATAATTAACATGTTAACATCATATACATCCGATTTGACATCCTTTTACCACCTCTTAATTCCACTTTCATACCGGTCAATTTTATTCCACATTTTGGTTCTAAACAACCATGTAAGTCACTTTTCACCATATTAGAGTCATTTTGCACCTTATAAGAGTCCCTTTCCACCATATATACTACAATTAACATGTTAGCATCATATACATCCAATTTGACATACTTTTACCACATATTAATGCCACTTTCATCCAAGTTAATTTTGTTCCACATTTTTGCTCTAATCAACCATGTAAGTCACTTTTCACCATATTAGAGTCACTTTGCGACCTATAAGAGTCACTTGCCACCATATATTGATACAATTAACATCATGTGCATGCAATTAGACATCCTTTAACCCCCTCCTGGTACCCCTTTCCTACAAGTCAATTTTGGTCCACATTTTGGTTCTAATTAACCATGTAAGTCATTTTTCACCATATTACAGTCATTTTGCTCCCTATATGAGTCAATTTGCACCTTATAACAGTCACTTGACATCATATATTGGTAAAATTAACATGTTAAAATCATATACATGCAATTAGAAATACTTTTACCTCCTCTTTGTGCCACATTCATACAAGTCAATTTTCGTCCACATTTTGGTTCTAACTAACCATGTTAGTTACTTTTCACCATATTACAGTCACTTTGCACCTGTATGAGTCACTTTCCACCATATATTTGTACAATTAAGATGTTAACATCATATACATCCGATTTGACCTCCTTTTACCATCTCTTAATTCCACTTTCATACAGGTCAATTTTGTTCCACATTTTGGTTTAAATCAACCATGTAAGTCACTTTTTACCATATTAGAGTCACTTTGCACCCTATAAGCGTCACTTACCACCATATATTGATACAATTAACATGTTAACATCATGTACATGCAATTAGACATCCTTTATCCACCTCATGGCACCCCTTTCTTACTAGTCAATTTTGGGCCACATTTTGGCTCTAATCAAACATGTAAGTGACTTCTCACAATATTAGAGTCAATTTGCACCTTATAAGAGTCATTTGCCATTAAATATTTGTACAATTAACATATTAACACCATGTACATTCAATTAGAAATCCTTTTACAACCTCTTACCGCTACATTCATACAAGTCAATTTTGGTCCACATTTTGGTTATAATTAACCATATTAGTCACTTTTCACCATATTAGAGTCACTTTGCAACCTATAAGAGTCACTTTCCACGATATATACAACAATTAACATGTTAACATCATATACATCCAATTTGACATACTTTTACCACCTATTAATGCCACTTTCATACAAGTTAATTTTGTTCCACATTTTGGCTCTAATCAACCATGTAAGTCACTTCTCACCATATTAGAGTCACTTTGCACCCTACAGGATTCGCCACCATATATTGATACAATTAACATGTTAACATAATGTACATGCAATTACACATCCTTTAACGACCTCTTGGTACCCCTTTCCTACAAGTCTATTTTGGGCCACATTTTGGCTGTAATCAATCATGTAAGTCATTTCTCACCATATTAGAGTCACTTTGCACCTTATAAGAGTCACTTGCCATCAAATATTGGTACAATTAACATGTGAACATCATGTACATGCAATTAGAAATCCTTTTACAACCTCTTAGTACCACATTCATACAAGTCAATTTTGGTCCATATTTTTGTTCTAATTAACCGTGTTAGTCACTTTTCACCATATTAGAGTCACTTTGCACCTTATATGAGTCACTTTCCACCATATATTTGTACAATTAACATGTTAACATCATATACATCCGATTTGACCTCCTTTTACCACCTCTTAATTCCACTTTCATACAGGTCAATTTTGTTCCACTTTTTGGTTCTAATCAACCATGTAAGTCACTTTTTACCATATTAGAGTCACTTTGCACCCTATAAGAGTCACGTGCCACCATATATTTATATAATTAACATGTTAACGTCATGTACATGCAATTAGACATAATTTAACCACCTCATGGTACCCCTTTCTTACTAGTCAATTTTGGGCCACATTTTGGCTCTAATCAAACATGTAAGTGACTTCTCACAATATTAGAGTCAATTTGCAACTTATAAGAGTCACTTGCCATTAAATATCCGTACAATTAACATGTTAACACCATGTACATTCAGTTAGAAATCCTTTTACAACCTCTTAGTGTCACATTCATACAAGTCAATTTTGGTCCACATTTTGGTTCTAATTAACCATATTAGTCACTTTTCACCATATTAGAGTCACTTTGCACCCTATAAGAGTCACTTTCCACGATATATACAACAATTAACATGTTAACATCATATACATCCAATTTGACATACTTTTACCACCTATTAATGCCACTTTCATACAAGTTAATTTTGTTCCATATTTTGGCTCTAATCAACCATGTAAGTCACTTCTCACCATATTAGAGTCACTTTGCACCCTACAAGAGTCACTTGCCACCATATATTGATACAATTAACATGTTAACATCATGTACATGCAATTAGACGTCCTTTAACGACCTCTTGGTACCCCTTTACTACAAGTCAATTTTTGGCCACATTTTGGCTCTAATTAATCATGTAAGTCATTTCTCACCATATTAGAGTCACTTTGCACCTTATAAGAGTCACTTGCCATCAAATATTGGTACAATTAACATGTTAACATCATGCACATGCAATTAGAAATCCTTTTACAACCTCTTAGTACCACATTCATACAAGTCAATTTTGGTCCATATTTTGGTTCTAATTAACCATGTTAGTCACTTTTCACCATATTAGAGTCACTTTGCACCTTATATGAGTCACTTTCCACCATATATTTGTACAATTAACATGTTAACATCATATACATCCGATTTGACCTCCTTTTACCACCTCTTAATTCCACTTTCATACAGGTCAATTTTGTTCCACATTTTGGTTCTAATCAACCATGTAAGTCACTTTTTACCATATTAGAGTCACTTTGCACCCTATAAGAGTCACGTGCCACCATATATTGATATAATTAACATGTTAACATCATGTACATGCAATTAGACATCATTTAACCACCTCATGGTACCCCTTTCTTACAAGTCAATTTTGGGCCACATTTTGGCTCTAATGAAACATGTAAGTGACTTCTCACCATATTAGAGTCAATTTTCAACTTATAAGAGTCACTTGCCATTAAATATCCGTACAATTAACATTTTAACACCATGTACATTCAGTTAGAAATCCTTTTACAACCTCTTAGTGTCACATTCATACAAGTCAATTTTGGTCCACATTTTGGTTCTAATTAACCATATTAGTCACTTTTCACCATATTAGAGTCACTTTGCACCCTATAAGAGTCACTTTCCACGATATATACAACAATTAACATGTTAACATTATATACATCCAATTTGACATACTTTTACCACCTATTAATGCCACTTTCATACAAGTTAATTTTGTTCCACATTTTGGCTCTAATCAACCATTTAAGTCACTTCTCACCATATTAGAGTCACTTTGCACCCTACAAGAGTCACTTGCCACCATATATTGATACAATTAACATGTTAACATCATGTACATGCAATTAGACATCCTTTAACGACCTCTTGGTACCCCTTTCCTACAAGTCAATTTTGGGCCACATTTTGGCTCTAATCAATCATGTAAGTCATTTCTCACCATTATAGAGTCACATTGCACCTTATAAGAGTCACTTGCCATCAAATATTGGTACAATTCACATGTTAACATCATATACATGCAATTAGAAATTCTTTTACAACCTCTTAGTACGACATTCATACAAGTCAATTTTGGTCCACATTTTGGTTCTAATTAACCATGTAAGTCACTTTTCACCATATTAGAGTCATTTTCCACCCTATATGAGTCACTTTCCACCATATATTTGTACAATTAACATGTTAACATCATATACATCCGATTTGACATCTTTTAAGACCTCTAAATTCGACTTTCATACAGGTCAATTATGTTCCACATTTTGGTTCTAATCAATCATGTAAGTCACTTTTCACCATATTAGAGTCATTTTGCACCTTATAAGAGTCACTTTCCACCATATATACAACAATTAACATGTTAACATCATATACATCCAATTTGACATACTTTTACCACCTATTAATGCCACTTTTATTCAAGTTAATTGGTTCCACATTTTGGCTCTAATCAACCATGTAAGTCACTTTTCACCATATTAGAGTCACTTTGCACACTATAAGAGTCACTTGCCACCATATATTGATACAATTAACATATTAACATCATGTACATGCAATTAGACATCCTTTAACCACCTCTTGTTACCCCTTTCCTACAAGTCAATTTTGGTCCATATTTTATTTCAAATTAACCTCGTTAGTCACTTTTCACTATAATAGAGTCACTTTACACCCTTTAAGAGTCACTTTCCACCATATATACAACAATTAACATGTTGACATCATATACATCCAATTTGACATACTTTTACTACCTATTAATGCCACTTTCATACAAGTTATTTTGTTCCACATTTTGGCTGTAATTAACCATGTAAGTCACTTTTCACCATATTAGAGTCAATTTGCACCCTATAAGAGTCACTTGCCACCATATATTGATACAATTAACATGTTAACATCATGTACATGCAATTAGACATCCTTTAAAGACCTCTTGGTACCCCTTTCCTACAAGTCAATTTTGGGCCACATTTTGGCTCTAATCAACTTACTTTTCACCATATTAGAGTCACTTTACACCCTATAAGAGTCACTTTCCACCATATATACAAAAATTGATATGTTAACATCATACACATCTAATTTGACATCCTTTTACCACCTATTAATGCCAATTTCATACAAGTTAATTTTGTTCCACATTTTGGCTATAATCAACCATGTAAGTCACTTTTCACCATATTAGAGTCACTTTGCACCCTATAAGAGTCACTTGCCACCATATATTGATATAGTTAACATGTTAACATCATGTACATGCCATTAGACATTATTTAAAAACCTCATGGTACCCCTTTCTTACTTGTCAATTTTGGGCCACATTTTGGCTCTAATCAATCATGTAAGTGACTTATCACAATATTAGAGTCACTTTGCACCTTATAAGAGTCACTTGCCATTAAATATCGGTATAATTAACATGTTAACATCATGTACATGCAATTAGAAATCCTTGTACAACCTCTTAGTGCCACATTCATACAAGTCAATTTTGGTCCACATTTTGGTTCTAATTAACCATGTTAGTCACTTTTCACCATATTAAAGTCACTTTGCACCATATAAGAGTCACTTGCCACCATATATTAACACAATTAACAAGTTAACATCATGTACATACAATTAGACATCCTTTAACCACCTCTTGGTACCCCTTTCCTACAAGTCAATTTTGGGCCACATTTTGGCTCTAATCAATCATGTAAGTTACTTCTCACCATATTAGAGTCAGTTTGCACCTTATAAGAGTCAGTTGCCATCAAATATTGGTACAATTAACATGTTAATATCATGTACATGCAATTAGAAATCCTTTTACAACCTCTTAGTGCCACATTCATACAAGTCAATTTTGGTCCACATTTTGGTTCTAATTAACCATGTTTGTCACTTTTCACCATATTAAAGTCACTTTGCACCCTATAAGAGTCACTTGCCACCATATATTGATACAATTAACAAGTTAACATCATGTACATGCAATTAGACATCCTTTAACCACCCCTTGGTACCCCTTTCCTACAAGTCAATTTTGGGCCACATTTTGGCTCTAATCAATCATGTAAGTGACTTCTCACCATATTAGAGTCACTCTGCACCTTATAAGAGTCACTTGCCATCAAATATTGGTACAATTAACATGTTAACATCATGTGCATGCAATTAGAAATCCTTTTACAACCTCGTAGTGCCACATTTATACAAGTCAATTTTGGTCCACATATTGGTTCTAATTAACCATGTAAGTCACTTTTCACCATATTAGAGTCATTTGGCACCCTATATTAGTCACTTTCCACAAATATTTGTACAATTAACATTTTAACATCATATACATCCGATTTGACATCCTTTTACCACCTCTTAATTCCACTTTCATACAGGTCAATTTTGTTCCACATTTTGGTTCTAATCAACCATGTAAGTCACTTTTCACCTTATTAGAGTCATGTTTCACCTTATCAGAGTCACTTTCCACCATATATACAACAATTAACATGTTAACATCATATACATCCAATCTGACATACTTTTACCACCTATTAATCCCACTTTCATACAAGTTAATTTTGTTCCACATTTTGGCTTTAATCAACCATGTAAGTCATTTTTCACCAGATTAGAGTCACTTTGTGACCTATAAGAGTTACTTGCCACCATATATTGATACAATTACCATATTAACATCATGTACATGCAATTAGACATCTTTAACCACCTCTTGGTACCCCTTTACTAAAAGTCAATTTTGGGCCACATTTTAGCTCTAATCAATCATGTAAGTTACTTCTCACCATATTAGAGTCACTTTGCACCCTATAAGAGTCACTTGCCATCAAATATTGGTACAATTAACATGTTAACATCATGTACATGCAATTAAAATCCTTTTACAACCTCTTAGTGCTACATTCATACAAGTCAATTTTGGTCCACATTTTGGTTCTAATTAACCATGTAAGTCAGTTTTCACCATATTAGAGTCATTTTGCACCTTATATGAGTCACTTTCCACAACCTATTTGTATAATTAACATGTTAATATCATGTACATGCAATTAGAAATCCTTTTACCACCTCTCAATTACCCCTTTCCTACAAGTCAATATTGGGCCACATTTTGGCTCTAATCAATCATGTAAGTTACTTCTCACCATGTTAGAGTCACTTTGCACCTTATAAGAGTCACTTGCCATCAAATGTTGGTACAATTAACATGTTAATATCATGTACATGCAATTAGAAATCCTTTTACAACCTCTTAGTGCCACATTCATACAAGTCAATTTTGGTCCACATTTTGGTTCTAATTAACCATGTTAGTCATTTTTCACCATATTAAAGTCACTTTGCACCCTATAAGAGTCACTTGCCACCATATATTGATACAATTAACAAGTTAAAATCATGTACATGCAATTAGACATCCTTTAACCAACTCTTGGTACCCCTTTCCTACAAGTCAATTTTGGGCCACTTTTTAGCTCTAATCAATCACGTAAGTGACTTCTCACCATATTAGAGTCACTTTTCACCTTATAAAAGTCACTTGCCATCAAATATTGGTACAATTAACATGTTAACATCATGTACATGCAATTAGAAATCCTTTTACAACCTCTTAGTGCCACATTCATACAAGTCAATTTTGGTCCACATTTTGGTTCTATTTAACCATGTAAGTCAGTTTTCACCATATTAGAGTCATTTGGCACCCTATATGAGTCACTTTCCACCAAATATTTGTACAATTAACATGTTAATATCATATACATCCGATTTGACATCCTTTTACCACCTCTCAATTCCACTTTCATACAGGTCTATTTTGTTCCACATTTTGGTTCTAATCAACCATGTAAGTCACTTTTCACCATATTTGAGTCATTTTTCACCTTATAAGAGTCACTTTCCACCATATATACAACAATTAACATGTTAACATCATATACATCCAATCTGACATACTTTTACCACCTATTAATGCCACTTTCATATAAGTTAATTTTGTTCCACATTTTGGCTCTTATCAACCATGTAAGTCACTTTTCACCATATTAGAGTCACTTTATGACCTATAAGAGTCACTTGCCACCATATATTGATAAAATTAACATATTAACATCATGTACATGCAATTAGACATCCTTTAACCACCTCTTGGTACCCCTTTACTGCAAGTCAATTTTGGGCCACATTTTAGCTCTAATCAATCATGCAAGTTACTTCTCACCATATTAGAGTCACTTTGCACCCTATAAGAGTCACTTGCCATCAAATATTGGTACAATTAACATGTTAACATCATGTACATGCAATTAGAAATCCTTTTACAACCTCTTAGTGCTACATTCATACAAGTCAATTTTGGTCCACATTTTGGTTCTAATTAACCATGTAAGTCACTTTTCACTATATTAGAGTCATTTTGCACCCTATATGAGTCACTTTCCACAACCTATTTGTATAATTAACATGTTCACATCATATACATCCAATTTGACACCTTTTTACCACATCTTAGTTCCACTTTCATACAGGTCAATTTTTTTCCACATTTTGGTTCTAATCAACCATGTAAGTTACTTTTCACCATATTAGAGTCACTTTACACCCTATAAGAGTTACTTTCCACCATATATACAACAATTGATATGTTAACATCATACACATCTAATTTGACATCCTTTTCCCACATATTAATGCCAATTTCATACAAGTTAATTTTGTTCCACATTTTGGCTCTAATCAACCATGTAAGTCACTTTTCACCATATTAGAGTCACTTTGCACCCTTTAAGAGTCACGTTCCACCACATATACAACAATTGATATGTTAACATCATATACATCTAATTTGACATCCTTTTACCACCTATTAATGCCACTTTCATACAAGTTAATGTTTTTCCACATTTTGGCTCTAATCAACCATGTAAGTCACTTTTCACCATATTAGAGTCACTTTGCACCCTATAAGAGTCACTTCCCACCATATATTGATACAATTAACATGTTAACATCATGTACATGCAATTACACATCCTTTAACCACCTCTTGGTACCCCTTTCTTACAAGTCAATTTTGGGCCACATTTTGGCTCTAATCAATCATGTAAGTGACTTCTCACCATATTAGAGTCACTTTGCACCTTATAAGAGTCACTTGCCATCAAATATTGGTACAATTAACATGTTAACATCATGTACATGCAATTAGAAATCCTTTTACCTCCTCTTAGTGCCACATTCATAGAAGTCAATTTTGGTCCATATTTTGGTTCTAATTAACCATGTAAGTCACTTTTCACCATATTAGAGTCACTTTGCGCCCTATAAGAGTCACTTGCCACCATATATTGATACAGTTAACATGTTAACATCATGTACATGCAATTAGACATCCTCTAACCACCTCATGGTACCCCTTTCTTACTTGTCAATTTTGAGCCTCATTTTGGCTCTAATCAAACATGTCAGTGACTTATCACAATATTAGATTCACTTTGCACCTTATAAGAGTCACTTGCCATTAAAAATCGGTACAATTAACATGTTAACATCATGTACATGCAATTAGAAATCCTTTTACAACCTTTTAGTGCCACATTCATACAAGTCAATTTTGGTTCACATTTTTGTTCTAATTAACTATGTTAGTCACTTTTCACCATATTAAAGTCAATTTGCACCCTATAAGAGTCACTTGCCACCATATATTGATACAATTAACAAGTTATCAATTAGACATCCTTTAACCACCTCTTGGTACCCCTTTCCTACAAGTCAATTTTGGGCCACATTTTGGCTCTAATCAATCATGTAAGTTACTTCTCACCATGTTAGAGTCACTTTGCACCTTATAAGAGTCACTTGCCATCAAATATTGGTACAATTAACATGTTAATATCATGTACATGCAATTAGAAATTCTTTTACAACCTCAAGAGTCACTTGCCACCATATATTGATACAATTAACAAGTTAACATCATGTACATGCAATTAGACATCCTTTAACCACCTCTTGGTACCCCTTTCCTACAAGTCAATTTTGGGCCACTTTTTAGCTCTAATCAATCACGTAAGTGACTTCTCACCATATTAGAGTCACTTTGCACCTTATAAAAGTCACTTGCCATCAAATATTGGTACAATTAACATGTTAACATCATGTACATGCAATTAGAAATCCTTTTACAACCTCTTAGTGCCACATTCATACAAGTCAATTTTGGTCCACATTTTGGTTCTATTTAACCATGTAAGTCACTTTTCACCATATTAGAGTCATTTGGCACCCTATATGAGTCACTTTCCACCAAATATTTGTACAATTAACATGTTAACATCATATACATCCGATTTGACATCCTTTTACCACCTCTCAATTCCACTTTCATACAGGTCTATTTTGTTCCACATTTTGGTTCTAATCAACCATGTAAGTCAGTTTTCACCATATTTGAGTCATTTTGCACGTTATAAGAGTCACTTTCCACCATATATACAACATTTAACATGTTAACATCATATACATCCAATCTGATATTCTTTTACCACCTATTAATGCCACTTTCATATAAGTTAATTTTGTTCCACATTTTGGCTCTTATCAACCATGTAAGTCACTTTTCACCATATTAGAGTCACTTTATGACCTATAAGAGTCACTTGCCACCATGTATTGATAAAATTAACATATTAACATCATGTACATACAATTAGACATCCTTTAACCACCTCTTGGTACCCCTTTACTGCAAGTCAATTTTGGGCCACATTTTAGCTCTAATCAATCATGCAAGTTACTTCTCACCATATTAGAGTCACTTTGCACCCTATAAGAGTCACTTGCCATCAAATATTGGTACAATTAACATGTTAACATCATGTACATGCAATTAGAAATCCTTTTACAACCTCTTAGTGCTACATTCATACAAGTCAATTTTGGTCCACATTTTGGTTCTAATTAACCATGTAAGTCACTTTTCACTATATTAGAGTCATTTTGCACCCTATATGAGTCACTTTCCACAACCTATTTGTATAATTAACATGTTCACATCATATACATCCAATTTGACACCTTTTTACCACATCTTAGTTCCACTTTCATACAGGTCAATTGTTTTCCATATTTTGGTTCTAATCAACCATGTAAGTTACTTTTCACCATATTAGAGTCACTTTACACCCTATAAGAGTCACTTTCCACCATATATACAACAATTGATATGTTAACATCATACACATCTAACTTGACATCCTTTTCAACATATTAATGCCAATTTCATACAAGTTAATTTTGTTCCACATTTTGGCTCTAATCAACCATGTAAGTCACTTTTCACCATATTAGAGTCACTTTGCACCCTTTAAGAGTCACTTTCCACCATATATACAACAATTGATATGTTAACATCATGTACATGCAATTAGACATCCTTTAACCACCTCATGGTACCCCATTCTTACTTGTCAATTTTGGGCCACATTTTGGCTCTAATCAAACATGTCAGTGACTTATCACAATATTAGAGTCACTTTGCACCTTATAAGAGTCACTTGCCAATAAATATCGGTACAATTAACATGTTAACATCATGTACATGCAATTAGAAATCCTTTTACAATCTTTTAGTGCCACATTCATACGAGTCAATTTTGGTCCACATTTTTGTTCTAATTAACCTTGTTAGTCACTTTTCACCATATTAAAGTCATTTTGCACCCTATAAGAGTCAGTTTCTACAACCTATTTGTATAATTAACATGTTAACATCATATACATCCAATTTGAAATCGTTTTACCACATCTTAGTTCCACTTTCATACAGGTCAATTTTGCTCCACATTTTCATTCTAATCAAACATGTAAATCACTTTTCACCATATTAGAGTCACTTTGCACCCTTGAGAGTCACTTGCACCATATATACAACAATTAACATATTAACATCATGTACATGCAATTAGAAATCCTTTTACAACCTCTTAGTGCCACATTCATACAAGTCAATTTCGGTCCACATTTATGTTCTAATAAACCATACAAGTCACTTTTCCCCATATTAGAGTCATTTTGCACCCTATAGGAGTCACTTTACACCTTATAACAGTCACTTGCCATCATATATTGGTACAATTAACATATTAACATCGTGTACATGCAATTAGAAATCGTTTTACCTCCTCTTAGTGCCACATTCATAGAAGTCAATTTTGGTCCACATTTTGGTTCTAATTAACCATGTTAGTCACTTTTCACCATATTAGAGTCACTTTTCACCCTATATGAGTCACTTTCCACCATATATTGGTACAATTAACATGTTAACATCATATACATCCGATTTGACATCCTTTTACCACCTCTTAAATCCACTTTCATGCAGGTCAATTTTGTTCCACATTTTGGTTCTAATCAACCATGTAAGTCACTTTTCACCATATTAGAGTCACTTTGCACTCTAATCAAACATGTCAGTGACTTATCACAATATTAGAGTCACTTTGCACCTTATAAGAGTCACTTGCCATTAAATATCGGTACAATTAACATGTTAACATCATGTACATGCAATTAGAAATCATTTTACAACCTTTTAGTGCCACATTCATACAAGTCAATTTTGGTCCATATTTTTGTTTTAATTAACCATGTTAGTCACTTTTCACCATATTAAAGTCATTTTGCACCCTATAAGAGTCAGTTTCTACAACCTAATTAACATGTTAACATCATATACATCCAATTTGACATCGTTTTACCACATCTTAGTTCCACTTTCATACAGGTCAATTTTTTTCCACATTTTCGTTCTAATCAAACATGTAAGTCACTTTTCACCATATTAGAGTCACTTTGCACCCTTGAGAGTCACTTGCACCATATATACAACAATTAACATATTAACATCATGTACCTGCAATTAGAAATCCTTTTACAACCTCTTAGTGCCACATTCATACAAGTCAATTTTGGTCCACATTTTTGTTCTAATAAACCATACAAGTCACTTTTCCCCATATTAGAGTCATTTTGCACCCTATAGGTGTCACTTTACACCTTATAACAGTCACTTGCCATCATATATTGGTACAATCAACATATTAACATCGTGTACATGCAATTAGAAATCCTTTTACCTCCTCTTAGTGCCACATTCATACAAGTCAATTTTGGTCCACATTTTGGTTCTAATTAACCATGTTAGTCACTTTTCACCATATTAGAGTCACTTTTCACCCTATATGAGTCACTTTCCACCATATATTGATACAATTAACATGTTAACATCATGTACATGCAATTAGACATCCTTTAACCACCTCTTGGTACCCCTTTCTTACAAGTCAATTTTGGGCCACATTTTGGCTCTAATCAAACATGTAAGTGACGTCTCACAATATTAGAGTCACTTTGCACTCTATAAGAGTCACTTGCCATCATATATTGATACAATTAATATGTTAACATCATGTACATGCAATTAGACATCCTTTAACCACCTCATGGTACCCCTTTCTTACTTGTCAATTTTGGGCCACATTTTGGCTCTAATCAAACATGTCAGTGACTTATCACAATATTAGAGTCATTTTGTACCTTATAAAGTCACTTGCCATTAAATATCGATACAATTAACTTGTTAACATCATGTACATGCAATTAGAAATCTTTTTACAACCTTTTAGTGCCACATTCATACAAGTCAATTTTGGTCCACATTTTTGTTCTAATTAACCATGTTAGTCACTTTTCACCATATTAAAGTCATTTTGCACCCTATAAGAGTAGTTTCCACAACCTATTTGTATAATTAACATGTTAACATCATATACATCCAATTTGACATCGTTTTACCACATCTTAGTTCCACTTTCATACAGGTCAATTTTGTTCCACATTTTCATTCTAATCAAACATGTAAGTCACTTTTCACCATATTAGAGTCACTTTGCACCCTTGAGAGTCACTTGCACCATATATACAACAATTAACATATTAACATCATGTACATGCAATTAGAAATCCTTTTACAACCTCTTAGTGCCACATTCATACAAGTCAATTTCGGTCCACATTTTTGTTCTAATAAACCATACAAGTCACTTTTCCCCATATTAGAGTCATTTTGCACCCTATAGGAGTCACTTTACACCTTATAACAGTCACTTGCCATCATATATTGGTACAATTAACATATTAACATCGTGTACATGCAATTAGAAATCCTTTTACCTCCTCTTAGTGCCACATTCATAGAAGTCAATTTTGGTCCACATTTTGGTTCTAATTAACCATGTTAGTCACTTTTCACCATATTAGAGTCACTTTTCACCCTATATGAGTCACTTTCCACCATATATTGGTACAATTAACATGTTAACATCATATACATCCGATTTGACATCCTTTTACCACCTCTTAAATCCACTTTCATGTAGGTCAATTTTGTTCCACATTTTGGTTCTAATCAACCATGCAAGTCACTTTTCACCATATTAGAGTCACTTTGCACTCTATAACAGTCACTTGACACCATATATTGATACATTAACATGTTAACATCATGTACATACAATTAGACATCCTTTAACCACCTCTTGGTACCCCTTTCTTACTTGTCAATTTTGGGCCACATTTTGGCTCTAATCAAACATGTAAGTGAATTATCACAATATTAGAGTCACTTTGCACCTTATAAGAGTCACTTGCCATTAAATATCGGTATAATTAACAAGTTAACATCATGTACATGCAATTAGAAATCATTTTACAACCTCTTAGTGCCACATTCATACAAGTCAATTTTGGTCCACATTTTGGTTCTAATTAACCATGTTAGTCACTTTTCACCATATTAAAGTCACTTTGCACCCTATAAGAGTCACTTTCCACCATATATTAATACAATTAACAAGTTAACATCATATACATGCAATTAGACATCCTTTAACCACCTCTTGGTACCCCTTTCCTACAAGTCAATTTTGGGCCACATTTTGGCTCTAATCAATCATGTAAGTTACTTCTCACCATATTAGAGTCACTATGCACCTTATAAGAGTCAGTTGCCATCAAATATTGGTACAATTAACATGTTAACACCATATACATGCAAGTAGAAATCCTTTTACAACCTCTTAGTGCCACATTCATACAAGTCAATTTTGGGCCACATTTTGGCTCTAATCAAACATGTCAGTGACTTATCACAATATTAGAGTCACTTTGCACCTTATAAGAGTCACTTGCCATTAAATATCGGTACAATTAACATGTTAACATCATGTACATGCAATTAGAAATCATTTTACAACCTTTTAGTGCCACATTCATACAAGTCAATTTTGGTCCACATTTTTGTTTTAATTAACCATGTTAGTCACTTTTCACTATATTAAAGTCATTTTGCACCCTATAAGAGTCAGTTTCTACAATCTATTTGTATAATTAACACGTTAACATCATATACATCCAATTTGACATCGTTTTACCACATCTTAGTTCCACTTTCATACAGGTCAATTTTGTTCCACATTTTCGTTCTAATCAAACATGTAAGTCACTTTTCACCATATTAGAGTCACTTTGCACCCTTGAGAGTCACTTGCACCATATATACAACAATTAACATATTAACATCATGTACATGCAATTAGAAATCCTTTTACAACCTCTTAGTGCCACATTCATACAAGTCAATTTTGGTCCACATTTTTGTTCTAATAAACCATACAAGTCACTTTTCCCCATATTAAAGTCATTTTGCACCCTATAGGAGTCACTTTACACCTTATAACAGTCACTTGCCATCATATATTGGTACAATTAACATATTAACATCGTGTACATGCAATTAGAAATCCTTTTACCTCCTCTTAGTGCCACATTCATACAAGTCAATTTTGGTCCACATTTTGGTTCTAATTAACCATGTTAGTCACTTTTCACCATATTAGAGTCACTTTTCACCCTATATGAGTCACTTTCCACCATATATTGATACAATTAACATGTTAACATCATGTACATGCAATTAGACATCCTTTAACCACCTCTTGGTACCCCTTTCTTACAAGTCAATTTTGGGCCACATTTTGGCTCTAATCAAACATGTAAGTGACGTCTCACAATATTAGAGTCACTTTGCACTCTATAAGAGTCACTTGCCATCATATATTGATACAATTAATATGTTAACATCATGTACATGCAATTAGACATCCTTTAACCACCTCATGGTACCCCTTTCTTACTTGTCAATTTTGGGCCACATTTTGGCTCTAATCAAACATGTCAGTGACTTATCACAATATTAGAGTCACTTTGCACCTTATAAAGTCACTTGCCATTAAATATCGGTACAATTAACATGTTAACATCATGTACATGCAATTAGAAATCTTTTTACAACCTTTTAGTGCCACATTCATACAAGTCAATTTTGGTCCACATTTTTGTTCTAATTAACCATGTTAGTCACTTTTCACCATATTAAAGTCATTTTCCACCCTATAAGAGGAGTTTCCACAACCTATTTGTATAATTAACATGTTAACATCATATAAATCCAATTTGACATCGTTTTACCACATCTTAGTTCCACTTTCATACAGGTCAATTTTGTTCCACATTTTCATTCTAATCAAACATGTAAGTCACTTTTCACCATATTAGAGTCACTTTGCACCCTTGAGAGTCACTTGCACCATATATACAACAATTAACATATCAACATCATGTACATGCAATTAGAAATCCTTTTACAACCTCTTAGTGCCACATTCATACAAGTCAATTTCGGTCCACATATTTGTTCTAATAAACCATACAAGTCACTTTTCCCCATATTAGAGTCATTTTGCACCCTATAGGAGTCACTTTACACCTTATAACAGTCACTTGCCATCATATATTGGTACAATTAACATATTATAATCGTGTAAATGCAATTAGAAATCCTTTTACCTCCTCTTAGTGCCACATTCATACAAGTCAATTTTGGTCCACATTTTGGTTCTAATTAACCATGTTAGTCACTTTTCACCATATTAGAGTCACTTTTCACCCTATATGAGTCACTTTCCACCATATATTGGTACAATTAATATGTTAACATCATATACATCCGATTTGACATCCTTTTACCACCTCTTAAATCCACTTTCATGCAGGTCAATTTTGTTCCACATTTTGGTTCTAATCAACCATGTAAGTCACTTTTCACCATATTAGAGTCACTTTGCACTCTATAACAGTCACTTGACACCATATATTGATACAGTTAACATGTTAACATCATGTACATGCAATTAGACATCCTTTAACCACCTCTTGGTACCCCTTTCTTACTTGTCAATTTTGGGCCACATTTTGGCTCTAATCAAACATGTAAGTGAATTATCACAATATTAGAGTCACTTTGCACCTTATAAGAGTCACTTGCCATTAAATATCGGTACAATTAATATGTTAACATCTAGTACATGCAATTAGAAATCATTTTACAACCTCTTAGTGCCACATTCATACAAGTCAATTTTGGTCCATATTTTGGTTCTAATTAACCATGTTAGTCAATTTTCACCATATTAAAGTCACTTTGCACCCTATAAGAGTCACTTGCCACCATATATTAATACAATTAACAAGTGAACAACATGTACATGCAATTAGACATCCTTTACCCACCTCTTGGTACCCCTTTCCTACAAGTCAATTTTGGGCCACATTTTGGCTCTAATCAATCATGTAAGTTACTTCTCACCATATTAGAGTCACTTTGCACCTTATATGAGTCAGTTGCCATCAAATATTGGTACAATTAACATGTTAACACCATGTACATGCAAGTAGAAATCCTTTTACAACCTCTTAGAGCCACATTCATACAAGTCAATTTTGGGCCACATTTTGGCTCTAATCAAACATGTCAGTGACTTATCACAATATTAGAATCACTTTGCACCTTATAAGAGTCACTTGTCATTAAATATCGGTACAATTAACATGTTAACATCATGTACATGCAATTAGAAATCCTTTTACAACCTTTTAGTGCCACATTCATACAAGTCAATTTTGGTCCACATTTTTGTTCTAATTAACCATGTTAGTCACTTTTCACCATATTAAAGTCATTTTGCATTCTATAAGAGTCAGTTTCCACAACCTATTTGTATAATTAACATGTTAACATCATATACATCCAATTTGACATTGTTTTACCACATCTTAGTTGCACTTTCATACAGGTCAATTTTGTTCCACATTTTCGTTCTAATCAAACATGTAAGTCACTTTTCACCATATTAGAGTCACTTTGCATCCTTGAGAGTCACTTGCACCATATATACAACAATTAACATATTAACATCATGTACATGCAATTAGAAATCCTTTTACAACCTCTTAGTGCCACATTCATACAAGTCAATTTCGGTCCACATTTTTGTTCTAATAAACCATACAAGTCACTTTTCCCCATTTTAGAGTCATTTTGCACCCTATAGGAGTCACTTTACACCTTATAACAGTCACTTTCCATCATATATTGGTACAATTATCATATTAACATCGTGTACATGCAATTAGAAATCCTTTTACCTCCTCTTAGTGCCACATTCATACAAGTCAATTTTGGTCCACATTTTGGTTCTAATTAACCATGTTAGTCACTTTTCACCATATTAGAGTCACTTTTCACCCTATATGAGTCACTTTCCATCATATATTGATACAATTAACATGTTAACATCATGTACATGCAATTAGACATCCTTTAACAACTCTTGGTACCCCTTTCTTACAAGTCAATTTTGGGCCACATTTTGGCTCTAATCAAACATGTAAGTGACGTCTCACAATATTAGAGTCACTTTGCACTCTATAAGAGTCACTTGCCATCATATATTGATATAATTAATATGTTAACATCATGTACATGCAATTAGACATCCTTTAACCACCTCATGGTACCCCTTTCTTACTTGTCAATTTTGGGCCACATTTTGGCTCTAATCAAACATGTCAGTGACTTATCACAATATTAGAGTCACTTTGCACCTTATTAGAGTCACTTGCCATTAAATATCGGTACAATTAACATGTTAACATTGTGTACATGCAATTAGAAATCCTTTTGCAACCTTTTAGTGCCAAATTCATACAAGTCAATTTTGGTCCACATTTTTGTTCTAATTAACCATGTTAGTCAGTTTTCACCATATTAAAGTCCTTTTGCACCCTATAAGAGTCAATTTCCACAACCTATTTGTATAATAAACATGTTAACATCATATACATCCAATTTGACATCGTTTTACCACATCTTAGTTCCACTTTCATACAGGTCAATTTTGTTCCATATTTTCATTCTAATCAAACATGTAAGTCACTTTTCACCATATTAGAGTCACTTTGCACCCTTGAGAGTCACTTGCACCATATATACAACAATTAACATATTAACATCATGTACATGCAATTAGAAATTCTTTAACAACCTCTTAGTGCCACATTTATACAAGTCAATTTCGGTCCACATTTTTGTTCTAATAAACCATACAAGTCACTTTTCCCCATATTGGAGTCATTTTGCACCCTATAGGAGTCACTTTACACCTTATAACAGTAACTTGCCATCATATATTGGTACAATTAACATATTAACATCGTGTACATGCAATTAGAAATCCTTTTACCTCCTCTTAGTGCCACATTCATACAAGTCAATTTTGGTCCACATTTTGGTTCTAATTAACCATGTTAGTCACTTTTCACCATATTAGAGTCACTTTTCACCCTATATGAGTCACTTTCCACCATATATTGGTACAATTAACATGTTAACATCATATACATCCGATTTGACATCCTTTTACCACCTCTTAAATCCACTTTCATGCAGGTCAATTTTGTTCCACATTTTGGTTCTAATCAACCATGTAAGTCACTTTTCACCATAT
Source organism: Apium graveolens (assembly GCF_009905375.1). Lineage (NCBI taxonomy): Eukaryota > Viridiplantae > Streptophyta > Magnoliopsida > Apiales > Apiaceae > Apium > Apium graveolens. The sequence continues at coordinate 247,245,179 of NC_133653.1, read as the reverse complement.
TAGAGTCACTTTGCACTCTATAAAAGTCACTTGACACCATATATTGATATAGTTAACATGTTAACATCATGTACATGCAATTAGACATCCTTTAACCACCTCTTGGTACCCCTTTCTTACTTGTCAATTTTGGGCCACATTTTGGCTCTAATCAAACATGTCAGTGACTTATCACAATATTAGAGTCACTTTGCACCTTATAAAGTCACTTGCCATTAAATATCGGTACAATTAACATGTTAACATCATGTACATGCAATTAGAAATCCTTTTACAACCTTTTAGTGCAACATTCATACAAATCAATTTTGGTCCACATTTTTGTTCTAATTAACCATGTTAGTCACTTTTCATCATATTAAAGTCATTTTGCACCCTATAAGAGTCAGTTTCCACAACCTATTTGTATAATTAACATGTTAACGTCATATACATCCAATTTGACATCGTTTTACCACATCTTAGTTCCACTTTCATACAGGTCAATTTTGTTCCACATTTTCGTTCTAATCAAACATGTAAGTCACTTTTCACCATATTAGAGTCACTTTGCACCCTTGAGAGTCACTTGCACCATATATACAACAATTAACATATTAACATCATGTACATGCAATTAGAAATCCTTTTACAAACTCTTAGTGCCACATTCATACAAGTCAATTTCGGTCCACATTTTTGTTCTAATAAACCATACAAGTCATTTTTCCCCATATTAGAGTCATTTTGCACCCTATAGGAGTCACTTTACACCTTATAACAGTCACTTGCCATCATATATTGGTACAATTAACATATTAACATCGTGTACATGCAATTAGAAATCCTTTTACGTCCTCTTAGTGCCACATTCATACAAGTCAATTTTGGTCCACATTTTGGTTCTAATTAACCATGTTAGTTACTTTTCACCATATTAGAGTTACTTTTCACCCTATATGAGTCACTTTCCACCATATATTGGTCCAATTTACATGTTAACATCATATACATCCGATTTGACATCATTTTACCACCTCTTAATTCCACTTTCATGCAGGTCAATTTCGTTCCACATTTTGCTTCTAATCAACCATGTAAGTCACTTTTCACCATATTAGAGTCACTTTGCACTCTATAACAGTCACTTGACACCATATACTGATACAGTAAACTTGTTAACATCATCATGTACATACAATTAGACATCCTTTAACCACCTCTTGGTACCCCTTTCTTACTTGTCAATTTTGTGCCACATTTTGGCTCTAATCAAACATGTAAGTGAATTATCACAATATTAGAGTCACTTTGCACCTTATAAGAGTCACTTGCCATTAAATATCGGTACAATTAACATGTTAACATCATGTACATGCAATTAGAAATCATTTTACAACCTCTTAGTGCCACATTCATACAAGTCAATATTGGTCCACATTTTGGTTCTAATTAACCATGTTAGTCACTTTTCACCATATTAAAGTCACTTTGCACCCTATAAGAGTCACTTGCCACCATATATTAATACAATTAACAAGTTAACATCAAGTACATGCAATTAGACATCCTTTAACCACCTCTTGGTACCCCTTTCCTACAAGTCAATTTTGGGCCACATTTTGGCTCTAATCAATCATGTAAGTTACTTCTCACCATATTAGAGTCACTTTGCACCTTATAAGAGTCAGTTGCCATCAAATATTGATACAATTAACATGTTAACACCATGTACATGCAAAGTAAAAATCCTTTTACAACCTCTTAGTGCCACATTCATACAAGTCAATTTTGGTCCACATTTTGGTTCTAATTAACCATGTTAGTCACTTTTCACCATATTAGAGTCACTTTGCACCCTATAAGAGTCACTTGCCACCATATATTGATACAATTAACAAGTTAACATCATGTACATGCAATTAGACATCCTTTAACCACCTCTTGGTACCCCTTTCCTACAAGTCAATTTTGGGCCACATTTTGGCTCTAATCAATCATGTAAGTGACTTCTCACCATATTAGAGTCAGTTTGCACCTTATAAGAGTCATTTGCCATCAAATAATGGTACAATTAACATGTTAACATCATGTACATGCAATTAGAAATCCTTTTACAACCTCTTAGTGCCACATTCATACAAGTCCATTTTGGTCCATATTTTGGTTCTAAATAACCATGTAAGTCACATTTCAGCATATTAGAGTCATTTGGCACCCTATATGAGTCACTTTCCACCAAATTTTTTTACAATTAACATGCTAACATCATATACATCCGATTTGACATCCTTTTACCACCTCTTTAATACAGGTCAATTTTTTTCCACATTTTGGTTCTAATCAACCATGTAAGTCACTTTTCACCATATTAAAGTCATTTTGCACCTTATAAGAGTCACTTTTCACCATATATACAACAATTAACATGTTAACATCATATATATCCAATTTGACATACTTTTACAACCTATTTATGCCACTTTGATACAAGTTAATTTTGTTGCACATTTTGGCTCTAATCAACCATGTAAGTCACTTTTCACCATATTAGAGTCACTTTGCGACATATAAGAGTGACTTGCCACCATATATTGATAAAATTAATATATTAACATCATGTACATGCAATTAGACATCCTTTAACCACCTCTTGCTACCCCTTTCCTACAAGTCAATATTGGGACACATTTTGGCTCTAATCAATCATGTAAGTTACTTCTCACCATATTAGCGTCACTTTGCACCCTATAAGAGTCACTTGTCATCAAATATTGGTACAATTAACATGTTAACATCATGTACATGCAATTAGAAATCCTTTTACAACCTCTTAGTGCTACATTCATACAAGTCAATTTTAGTCCACATTTTGGTTCTAATTAACCATGTAAGTCACTTTTCACCATATTAGAGTCACTTTGCACCCTATAAGAGTCACTTTCCACCATATATGCAACAATTGATATGTTAACATCATATACATCTAATTTGACATCCTTTTACCACCTATTAATGCCACTTTCATACAAGTTAATTTTGTTCCACATTTTGGCTCTAATCAACCATGTAAGTCACTTTTCACCATATTAGAGTCACTTTGCACCCTGTAAGAGTCACTTCCCACCATATATTGATACAATTAACATGTTAACATCATGTACATGCAATTAGACACCCCTTTCTTACAAGTCAATTTTGGGCCACATTTTGGCTCTAATCAAACATGTAAGTGACGTCTCACAATATTAGAGTCACTTTGCACTCTATAAGAGTCACTTCTCATCATATATTGATACAATTAACATGTTAACATCATGTACATGCAATTAGATATCATTTAACCACCTCTTGGTACCCCTTTCCTACAAGTCAATTTTGGGCCACTTTTTGCCTCTAATCAATCATGTAAGTTACTTCTCACCATATTAAAGTCACTTTGCACCTTATAAGAGTCACTTGCCATCAAATATTGGTACAATTAACATGTTAACATCATGTACATACAATTAGAATCCTGTTACAACCTCTTAGTGCCACATTCGTACAAGTCAATTTTGGTCCACATTTTGGTTCAAATTAACAATGTAAGACACTTTTCACTATATTAGAGTCATTTTGCACCCTATATGAGTTAGGTTCCACAACCTATTTGTATAATTAACATGTTAACATCATATACATCCAATTTAACATCGTTTTACCACATTTTAGTTCCACTTTCATACAGGTCAATTTTGTTCCACATTTTGGTTCTAATCAAACATGTAAGTCATTTTTCACCATATTAGAGTCACTTTGCACCCTATAAGAGTCACTTGCACCATATATACAACAATTAACATATTAACATCATGTAGATGCAATTAGAAATCCTTTTACAACCTCTTAGTTCCACATTCATACAAGTCAATTTCGGTCCACATTTTTGTTCTAATAAACCATGCAAGTCACTTTTCCCCATATTAGAGTCATTTTGCACCCTATAGGAGTCACTTTATACCTTATAACAGTCACTTGCCATCATATATTGATACAATTAACATGTTAACATCGTATACATGGAATTAGAAATCCTTTTACCTCCTCTTAGTGCCACATTCATACAAGTCAATTTTGGTCCATATTTTGGTTCTAATTAACCATGTTAGTCACTTTTCACCATATTTTGGTCCACATTTTGGTTATAATTAACCATGTTAGTCACTTTTCACCATATTAGAGTCACTTTGCACCCTATATGAGTCACGTTCCACCATATATTGGTACAATTAACATGTTAACATCATATACATCCGATTTGACATCCTTTTACCACCTTTTAATTCCACTTTCATGCAGGTCAATTTTGTTCCACATTTTGGTTCTAATCAACCATGCAAGTCACTTTTCACCATATTAGAGTTACTTTGTGCCCTATAAGAGTCACTTGCCACCATATATTGATACAGTTAACATGTTAATATCATTTACATGCAATTAGACATCCTTTGTAACACCCCCAAATCCGGGGTCGGGGATCCGGGTTGTCACGAGTTCCATTTCCCTTAATAACACCCAATCTTAATAATTACTCAACTACTCTGTACTGTGACCCCACAATAAACACACACACCATACGTTATAGTCTCAGAGATGAACATCGAAAAAAATAACCACAAGTCATTTTATTCCACAATTATCTGCCAATACACCTTAAAAGGTTTTCTGAATAAATTTACATTTCTTTGCCATTATTACAATTCATAATTATACATAAATCTGGTACATTAGAAGTTGAAAGCCTAGCCTATTGGTAGTTCCTACCTCAGCTACGGCGGCATCAATGCTTCTAGAAAACTGCGGAACGTCTCCTAATCGCTTGCGAATTGGGAGCTTGGTCCTGTTCATCCTTTCTATCTGTTGTTGTGTGATGAAAGAAGAAAGCAAGGGTGAGCAGCAAACCCACCAAAATAATATGTATAATAATTAATAGTATATGAGCCTTCTCTTAGTACTCATGAAAGTCTTGGTCAAAAGAAATGAACCAAGTTGATATCTTAATGCGATGAAGTCGCAAAATATTCAGTATATATATATATACATATATACTTTTCAAAATCTTGGAAGTCCTCTTCCATGCATAATATACACAAAGTCCCAGTGTATAACTGTATAAAAAAAATATCGTTGCAAGGTGATCTCATATATCTAACCTTGTCTCAACGTTTTTCTGAAAATCTTTGTCATACATAAGACAATTATTAATTAGATATAAGCTTAAAAGATGAAGTTACCAAATACTCCAATATACTTATATCTTTTCCAAATACTACTTGAACTACCACCGTTCAAGTTATAATTAATTTCAAAAGTTCATCACATAGATGAGACTATAAGACAAGATTTGAATAGATTAAATCTTTAAAATATTATCAAAATAAAATGAAGTTACGAGATACTTCATTTGATGTAAACATCATTTTGAAAACTTGACCCTGTCAACACTCAACAATCGCCCAACCGTAGCCTTTCTATCGAAGTGCTCTGGGTAGTGTTGCAGAAATTATCCAATTGGATGATGAACTCATTACGGGAGTTTGCCGCGCCAGGAAGACCACTTACGATGATCAGTCGTAGTAGTACAACCCCACCATTTTCTACATGTAGAGGAGAACCTGTCGGATTTACTTGTCAACCGAACACTGAACTCCTAAGGAATGGACCGCCTTAGCGGAACTTCCAGGCCATTTGGGCCAATATAATAAGGCTGGGCCGGCGCTACTCGGCCACTTACGCCACTCCTAGTTCAGATGAAATCCATGACTCTGAAACGTAAAGCTCGTCCCCACTTTCCCCAAGTAGAAACTTGTTGATACGGCTCCACCAAGAAGTCTTATCTATTTGGAAAGGAGAACTCACCGATATTTCCCAGGCGATGCCTGTTAATGGATTAACTTGTTCCAAGAATTTTACTTCCCGAGTGTTGGGTAAGTAATCAATTCATTTATCAAAACAGCAACCTTGTTGCGAATATTAAACACACCACAGAGCCGGATCCCTCAGGTTTTGAGCGAGTATTTAAATCCCCTTAAAAAGGAAGATCTTAAATATAAAAATGAGTTTTGGGATCCGCTCTAACTTTTAAAAATCATTTTGAAGACTCGAAAATACTTTATAGAGTGTTTGGAGTAAAGCTGATTTAATGAAGTAAATCAGTCCCCAGAATATTTAGAAAATGACTGAATATTATTATTTAAATAATATTCCCATAAAGAATAATCTTTATAAAAATAATTGAAGTAGAAGTATTAAAACTTATACTTGAAACGAGTATTAAATAACCAAAGATATACTTATATGAAAGTACTATCTTTATTTGAATAATCGAAAATAAGTTTGATTATTGACACCTTATTCTTTAATAAAATAAAGAATATACCTCAGCAAATAATCGGAGTCATAGATCCTCAAATGAATATTCAAATAATATTCATTAAATAATATAAACTGAGTCATAAGCCCTCGAATGAATATTCAAATAATATTTAATAAATAATATAAAAGAGTCATAAGCCCTCGAATGAATATTCAAATAATATTCAAATAAATAAATAAAAGGAGTAATAAGTCCCCGAATGAATATTCAAAATAATATTCATTAATAAAATAAAAGGAGTCATAAGTCCTCGAATGAATATTCAAAATAATATTCATTTAATATAAAGGAGTCATACGCCTTCGAATAATATTCGAAATAATATTCAATAATAAAATAAAGTTAAAGTTATCGAATAAACCTTATTCGATTAATAGTTTTGAAAACTATGACCATATATATATATATAAGTATATATATATATATATTTATATCCATATATACAAAATCTACTCGGGATCCTCGACTCCCGGTTTTAGAAAATATTTTCACCTTTGGGTCCCTGTACTAAGGGTATATGCAAATTACCGCTATCCTCTAGCATAGGTATTATCAACTGAATCAACGGATATATATATGGAAAGAATGCGAAATAGGCATGCATATATATATACCATAGCAGCATGCTTCAATATATTGCATCATTTGCTAATTAACCAACATGCATCTATCGCAAGATAATGCAAATACATATATTCATCACAACAACAGTTATAACGGGTAGAAAACTTGCCTGAGCGACTGGGGGTTACGAATGGCTCGGGACGAGTCTGGTAACCTATAAACAACAAGTAAGTTGGAATTAAACCAAAGTCACTTGTAAATCTATACTTTAACTAACTTAGACTCTAACGCTTGTTTTGCGCTTACTGATTCTCTTAAGTCACTCGAGTACCCTCGGCTCCACCATATTTAATAATTTAACCTTTACGAGTTTTAAGGCGATTCCTTCGCGAGTGTCTTACCAACTGCCTAATACACTTACCATAAATGTTTCATATATTAATTAACCTTTTTTGGTCTTTAACCTATGTTTCAAAGTAAGGCGAGGGGAAATGATTCGTTCGCGAAACGCCGTTACTTGAAACGGTCGTTTCTCCTAAACCGTACATCGGAATCAAACGAACTATATATCAAAACGAAGCTCGTAACATGAACTAACTAAACATGGCAATGGTCATAATCTAGTAGGGAGTTCTCGGGTCCAAATGTTATGAACAAAAGCAGTCTAAAGTAAATCGGACATTACGACGGCTATGTTTACGCGATTACCAATGTTTAAACTACTCCAATTAACCACCAACCAACTCATAACCATCAATACAACAAAACTTCACCGAAACCATACCACATCAGTCCATAATCTCCAAGGTTTTCAACTCAAACAACCACAATCAAGACCTATGAACTATAATCAAGCTTCAATTACCAAAACACTTCCAAATCAAACCAAACTACTAATAATCACAATCCATGCTTCTCATTTCACAAAACCAACCATTAAACTTACTAACAAATAAAGTAAAGGCTAGGGTTTGAAGTTTATACCTTCCTTGGGAGGTGTTAAGTTGCTAGGAAGCCTTAGGGAGCCTCCTACAAGCTTGATCTTTCCAAAGAAATCAAGAACACAAAGTTAGGCTTTGAAGTTTCTAAAAGTCCGATTTAAAGAACTGTACAAATGAGGGTCTTACCATGATTATTTGGACGAGACTTGTGAACAAGAGTTGTAGGTCATCTCAATACCTTTCCAATGAGCTATAGAGCACAATATTTGAGTGCGAAATGAAGGAGATACTGCAGTTTTAGTGTGCTGGTTCTGTTTTGGCCGAGAGCATGAAGAACAATGCCTTGGTTTCTTTTTGATTTTGATGAAAAATGATTTGCTTGGCTTGGTTGGTTTGATTTTTGTGTTTTTTTTAGTAAATTACCTAGTTGCCCTTGATTTTGTGTGGTTAAAAAGCCACCACATCTCCTTCCTTCCCATGTCATGCTTGTGTCATCCTCATGATGTCATCCTCCCCTCCTTGTCCTCTTCTCATTGGTTGGGTGACATCATCCTCTCTAATCCCTTTGATTAACTTCCTAATTGTTTGCCTAATGACCGCTGATCTGTTATACTGTTCGCTTAACTTTTATTTTCGTTTATCGTTTGAGGGATCATAACCGGGATCTTATTACTTAGGTTCCCTTAACCTTTCTCAATACATTATATTCCTTTTTATGATCCTCTATTATAATCCTTTAATTTAAATCCTTTTATCCTGTTACCTTATACTCAATTCTTTCCGTATCTATTGGATTTCCGGGAAAAATCAAAGTGTTCGGATTTGGATTCTGACGATCTTTACATACACTTATATCCCATATAAAGTACTAATAAAATCTCAGAATATCCATATCAGAACCCCTATATAGTGTGGCATGAAAAGTTTTCTCATTCAGCAAAAACACTATTCATAAGGGTTTCAAAATTTCCCAAAAATTGGGGTTATTACAGTCTCCCCTCCTTAAAAGGATTCCGTCCCGGAATCAGATAGAAAATGAATTGGGATACTTTCTTAGCATTACACTTTCTAACTCTCAAATAAATTTTCCCACATTGTGGTTCTTCCATCAAACTCTGAATAGTTTGATAACCCTTCTCCTAAGCACTTGTTCCCTTTTCACTCTACAACCCTTCCTGGTTGCTCCATATAGGTTACGTCGGGTTGCATATCTATGCACTCATATGCCCCTATTTATCTGACATCTGAATTACACTTCCTTAACACTGATACGTGAGACACGTTACGACCTGCTACATGTTCGGGGTTAGGGCTAGCTCCTATGCTATCCTCCCAATACGTCTTAATATATCCAAGGGTCCAACAATTCGTGGACTTAGCTTTCATTTCTTTCCGAACCTCATCCTTCCTTTCCAAGGAAATACCTATAACAACACTAGGTCCCCTATTTCATACTCTTTTTCCTTTCGTGTCAAATCAACATACTTATCATGTCCATCTTGGGCTACTACCAGCCGTCCTCTGATTAGATCTATCATATCCTTGGTCCTTTGGACTACTGCGGGTCCGAGCATCTTGCGCTCTACAACTTCATCCTAACATAAGGGAGATCGACATTGTCTTCCCTCAAGGATCTCATAAGGCGATACCTCAATACTGACATATGATCTATTGTCGTAAGAAAACTCAACCCGTGTTAAGTGATCATTCCAATTTCTTTCAAGTCTATTGCAAAGACTCTCATTATAGCTTTTAGCATTAGAGCTTTTGCTTCTCACTACCCATCCTTTTTCCCAGTTCGTAGTCGCTACTTCTTCCGTTCCTAATATTATACTAGTTATACTTTTGCTCGTTAGCATTCTATAACCTTTTAATAACCACGTCAACCTTAGTATCACGAATGTGTTTCCATTCCGAATACTACCACAACTTTATTACTCCTTTTTCAGCTGTTTCTATTTCCCAAAGTTTGATCAATCATATAGAAGTAAAGGAATTTGTTGAGAGATCACTATGATCATGAACACTTGTTATCTCGCATAGTTAGTATAGAAGGTGGCCAGCCTTTAATACTTGACAAGCAATTAAACAATAGTTGGTATCCTACTAGGCTTCTATCACACAGATAGACAGTCATCCGGCAATACCTCCCCTTCTGGAAGGGTTGTTCTTCTCAGCTTACATGAAATAAAAAGAAGAGAAAAGAACGAACTGAAGAGAATTGTATATATATAAAAAAAATACTGCCACAAAATATCTGGATTGGAACCTACCTCTGAACTATAGAGGTTTGTCATAGGAGAACAAAACATATACGTATTTATATCAACATCAAGTATTATAGCATCGTATTTCGCATGCCTAAATATTTTTACCATTCCGTCCATCATTCTATGGACCCATGCTCTTCCTCGAGCTTATACACAATCACCTTTGAAACTCCCTCGACATCGAAAATCGAATCTGGGATCTCATTCTATACATCATCGTTACTAGAATTCTATGCTTGCACCGCAACCTTCCTCGTATAATAATACGACTCTCTATTGATAAGAAAGAATAATTATTCACTAGGTAGATACTCTACTTAATTAGTCTATCAATGATAACTTATACACTACCACGACCCGATTAGTGGTACTCAATCTCAACACCCATTCCAATACAACTCTCATGGCTGTAATCAGCTCACTACTCGCAGAATCATTGCTGCCTTACTATGGTCCACCACTGACCTACTGTCGTCATTCACTTTTCCATAAAATCTTAATATCTAACCATACGGAGTCCATACATGTCGTATCAAATCATTCTAAGGAGGTAACCTAATCACCATTCCTGAATCATGAAGAACACTCCTGATCCTGACATACATACATGACATGAAGCAGATAAAATTGCAGAAGAGTTTCAATCAAAGCAACGATAGCATGTTAATACCATTCTAAATCATATGCCTTAAATAGAAGACTTACTCAAAGGTTCGTCTAGTCCTTTTTGAAACATGGTCCTGGCTTATCTCAAGATAGGACCTTCTAAGATAGATAGCCCGTTCATGGCGATTACACGAATTAAACCTTTACCAACTACTATTACGGTTGGATATTGCACAGTCATCAGAAGGAATGTCAATCTTCCAAACCATAATACAACCTTCACAGTTTTAACCATCATCACTGTATTCTTTTGGCACAAGCGCCTATAATTATCCTCTTACCTTTAAAGTGTCGGCCACCTCTTTGGCCTTTCCTGATAGTAAAATTTCCTTACAGTCAATGTCATTTTAACCACCTCCAAATAAATTTTCTACCTCATTTCAATCACAGCTTATGTGAAAATGCTTTCCTTAAAATCTGATGAGTAAAAAAAAATCACCATTTTTCCATGAGTTATTGCCTCAGTCTTTAGAGGTTAATCACTGTCACGACTGACTCTCAATCATACTTAGAACATCTTTTATCTTAAGTCCTAATTGCCCTGAACAATTTTGACCATTACTGGTTCGATCCATACTTTCTCGTGGTTTAACACGTGCCCCACTTGGCAACACTATAATTACGTCATATTTCCTTTATCCACATTTCTATTCTTGAGAATTTTGAATATTACCTTTCTCCTTGTAAAACCTCTAAGGTTATCCTTGAATCGTTCCTCCTGTATTCCCTAGATACAGGGCATATCAAAATACCATATACTAATACTAGAATCATTGTCTATATACTTTTGAAAAAAAAAATTCTCCACTGATTCTTTAAAGGTTGTTATTACCTTAATCCTTTCCAATTCATACTGTCAAATTTTATACTATCCTTATTAAGGGTGAAATGCCAACCTTTATGCATTCCCCTAGGATTCATTTTAAGTTACCGATGTTCTATCCTTAATTCCACCTTTGAAAAGGTACATGCATCCATCTATGGATAAACCAATCATATATCCTTGATAGATTATCTTCTTCATCATTCCCACCTCGATAGTCTATACCTAACTTCATAATAGCATCCTTATTCCAATTGAGGTCAATCCATATGGCCTCCAAAAGATAACAATGGTCATCCGCTTTTCTTTCCTGATTTGGTAATGATAACATGGATGTTCTGGAAGATATTGGTCATGTTCAACGTGAACTTCTTCTTAATAATTCCTTATTTACTTTTGTTGTTTATCTCAACAGTCACCACAATGTTGGGATACCTCTCATACCTGGCGTCTCCCTTTCTGAGTATCGAGCCACCGGTCTTACATTTCACATTATTGAAGGTCACTTCCTTCATCCAATTTTCCTACTTTCTTACTTTCTTGTCTCCTTAGTCTATCCGCGTCTTATTATTTATCCTTCGAACTATCTAAAGGTTTCCTTGAATCCTCCCAACTTAATGGGGATAAAATGTACATAACTCGTATGCCTTCAACCATCAACTTTAACTCATGGTGAATCACCCTCATCCTGACGATTACATACTTTTCTATGTCTATTGCTACGAGTCTTTAGGGTTTCCTCATACCCAACTCCCTTATCATACCTCAAACTCTATTGCCTTTATATTCCTTTCCACTTCAGTTTCTTTTTATTTTCCTTTCTCTTATCATTATTTCATGAACTAATACAACATAAGTATTGATTCCAAACATCCCGTCATTCTGGATTCGTGTCCTCAGAACAAATCTTGATAACTTTTACAACTTAGATTCATAATTCATCATACTCATCCACTTTTGTTCTAGCTCCAAAGCTTTTACACTATCTCATTATCTTTGGGAATTACTTTCCCGAAAACAATTGACTGAACTTAAATCAGTTTATTCTAACCTCTGGCTCCGTGGCTTTCTTGGTCTTTCACCAGCGGGTGGTCTCTCTCTTAGGAGGGTAAGTGACAAAAACAGTCTTTTGTGGTTCGTCAATCATTCAGAATCTCAAATGATTCCTCTATTTCCTTTAGCCAGGCTCTTGCCTCGACTAGGTCAACCTGTTCCTTCGAACTCTGAGAGCTTAGAGACTTAAAGGTCCTGAAAGAATTTCCTATCGCATTGTTTCCTCAAGGTGGTGGTTGGGGATAATAGTCTAAGTTCTGTCTAGACAGGTCCATGAATTGCCGTATAGGAGTACCGTCTCGGGTCTCCTTTCCTTACTCGACTTTCTGTTTCCTTAGTATGAAATGTTTCATCCTACTCCCCATAATTGGGGTCATCTTTTAATTTAAAATCCTCATTTTCCACTCCATTATGTCATGGGTTCCTTCTATCTTGATGGCGACCTCCCTGACTATCACGTTCAGGGTTTGCTCTAAATCTTATTCCTCAAACTATGGCTCTCATCTAAGTTCTCATCCTTACGCTCTTGAACTTTCGGAACCCAAATTCTATAGGAATACCTCATTATTCCCTTATCATCTTTCTCTGGCACCGTATGCTCTTTTCCAATAATTCGGTCTCTATTGCAATCTCAAACAGCTTTTCGGTATCGGCTCCGGTTACCTTCACTACTATTTCCAAAATCTCTTATAAACTCTCCCAAAGACATTATCATCTTGAGTCTCTCCTTTTTACTAAGGGCATCAGCCACCACATTGGCTTTCCCCGAATGATAAAGAATCTCCCAATCATTATTCTTGATTAGCTCTAACTGCCTCCTCTGGCATATGTTGAGCTCTTTCTACGTGAAAATGTACTAGAGCACTTATGGCTTAGGTAATTCTCGCACTTCTCTCCATACAAGTAGTGCCTCCAATCTTTAGGGTAAAACTATTGCCACGAGCCTAAGCTCATGGGCGGGGATATCGAATTTCATATTACCTTAATTGTCTTGACATGTACGCGATTACCTTACCGTGCTGCATAAGAACGCACCCTAAGCCCTTGTGCGAAGCGTCACTACACTTCACAAAATCTCCTTTTCCATCCGGCAATGCCAGCATAGGGGCCATCACCAACCTCTGCTTCAGTTCTTGAAAGCTGTTCTCGCATTTCTCTGTCCATTCGAACTTCTCAGTCTTACGAGTAAGCCGCGTTAAAGGGGTTACTATCTTTACAAACTTGAACGAACCTCCAGTAGTGACCGGCCAATCCTACCTCTGGTAGTCGACCTAACCATGGTCATCAATTCATCAGTGGTCCTTTATCCAATCTTGTCAGGATCCTCCATGGGATCCTCCTCAACAACTATCCCTTCTAGGACAACATCCTCAACCGCTACATCCTCAATATCAACATCATCCGGTCCTGCATTAGGACACTCTATCGGATCCACAATCCGATCTCCAATTAGTAATAAAACATCATCGCACTGTTGCTCCTCAACCTTAGGGTTCGGAGTCCCGCTACCATATACGATAACGAACTACGCTCCTATCATGATATTTATAAGGGTTCCCATAAGGGTTTTAACTGTCAGTACTACGTTAGGTAGCCCGACTATGAACTTGGCAAGAGTTCTTATTATCTTTGTGAACTTATTATCTTAACGTCACATCATCTCTGAGGTTTATAACGCTTAGCTCTGATACCACTTCTGTAACACCCCCAAATCCGGGGTCGGGGATCCGGGTTGTCACGAGTTCCATTTCCCTTAATAACACCCAATCTTAATAATTACTCAACTACTCTGTACTGTGACCCCACAATAAACACACACACCATACGTTATAGTCTCAGAGATGAACATCGAAAAAAATAACCACAAGTCATTTTATTCCACAATTATCTGCCAATACACCTTAAAAGGTTTTCTGAATAAATTTACATTTCTTTGCCATTATTACAATTCATAATTATACATAAATCTGGTACATTAGAAGTTGAAATCCTAGCCTATTGGTAGTTCCTACCTCAGCTACGGCGGCATCAATGCTTCTAGAAAACTGCGGAACGTCTCCTAATCGCTTGCGAATCGGGAGCTTGGTCCTGTTCATCCTTTCTATCTGTTGTTGTGTGATGAAAGAAGAAAGCAAGGGTGAGCAGCAAGCCCACTAAAATAATATGTATAATAATTAATAGTATATGAGCCTTCTCTTAGTACTCATGAAAGTCTTGGTCAAAAGAAATGAACCAAGTTGATATCTTAATGCGATGAAGTCGCAAAATATTCAGTATATATATACATATATACTTTTCAAAATCTTGGAAGTCCTCTTCCATGCATAATATACACAAAGTCCCAGTGTATAACTGTATAAAAAAAATATCGTTGCAAGGTGATCTCATATATCTAACCTTGTCTCAACGTTTTTCTGAAAATCTTTGTCATACATAAGACAATTATTAATTAGATATAAGCTTAAAAGATGAAGTTACCAAATACTCCAATATACTTATATCTTTTCCAAATACTACTTGAACTACCACCGTTCAAGTTATAATTAATTTCAAAAGTTCATCACATAGATGAGACTATAAGACAAGATTTGAATAGATTAAATCCTTAAAATATTATCAAAATAAAATGAAGTTACGAGATACTTCATTTGATGTAAACATCATTTTGAAAACTTGACCCTGCCAACACTCAACAATCGCCCAACCGTAGCCTTTCTATCGAAGTGCTCTGGGTAGTGTTGCAGAAATTATCCAATTGGATGATGAACTCATTACGGGAGTTTGCCGCGCCAGGAAGACCACTTACGATGATCAGTCGTAGTAGTACAACCCCACCATTTTCTACATGTAGAGGAGAACCTGTCGGATTTACTTGTCAACCGAACACTGAACTCCTAAGGAATGGACCGCCTTAGCGGAACTTCCAGGCCATTTGGGCCAATATAATAAGGCTGGGCCGGCGCTACTCGGCCACTTACGCCACTCCTAGTTCAGATGAAATCCATGACTCTGAAACGTAAAGCTCGTCCCCACTTTCCCCAAGTAGAAACTTGTTGATACGGCTCCACCAAGAAGTCGTATCTATTTGGAAAGGAGAACTCACCGATATTTCCCAGGCGATGCCTGTTAATGGATTAACTTGTTCCAAGAATTTTACTTCCCGAGTGTTGGGTAAGTAATCAATTCATTTATCAAAACAGCAACCTTGTTGCGAATATTAAACACACCACAGAGCCGGATCCCTCAGGTTTTGAGCGAGTATTTAAATCCCCTTAAAAAGGAAGATCTTAAATATAAAAATGAGTTTTGGGATCCGCTCTAACTTTTAAAAATCATTTTGAAGACTCGAAAATACTTTATAGAGTGTTTGGAGTAAAGCTGATTTAATGAAGTAAATCAGTCCCCAGAATATTTAGAAAATGACTGAATATTATTATTTAAATAATATTCCCATAAAGAATAATCTTTATAAAAATAATTGAAGTAGAAGTATTAAAACTTATACTTGAAACGAGTATTAAATAACCAAAGATATACTTATATGAAAGTACTATCTTTATTTGAATAATCGAAAATAAGTTTGATTATTGACACCTTATTCTTTAATAAAATAAAGAATATACCTCAGCAAATAATCGGAGTCATAGATCCTCAAATGAATATTCAAATAATATTCATTAAATAATATAAACTGAGTCATAAGCCCTCGAATGAATATTCAAATAATATTTAATAAATAATATAAAAGAGTCATAAGCCCTCGAATGAATATTCAAATAATATTCAAATAAATAAATAAAAGGAGTAATAAGTCCCCGAATGAATATTCAAAATAATATTCATTAATAAAATAAAAGGAGTCATAAGTCCTCGAATGAATATTCAAAATAATATTCATTTAATATAAAGGAGTCATACGCCTTCGAATAATATTCGAAATAATATTCAATAATAAAATAAAGTTAAAGTTATCGAATAAACCTTATTCGATTAATAGTTTTGAAAACTATGACCATATATATATATATAAGTATATATATATATATATATTTATATCCATATATACAAAATCTACTCGGGATCCTCGACTCCCGGTTTTAGAAAATATTTTCACCTTTGGGTCCCTGTACTAAGGGTATATGCAAATTACCGCTATCCTCTAGCATAGGTATTATCAACTGAATCAACGGATATATATATGGAAAGAATGCGAAATAGGCATGCATATATATATACCATAGCAGCATGCTTCAATATATTGCATCATTTGCTAATTAACCAACATGCATCTATCGCAAGATAATGCAAATACATATATTCATCACAACAACAGTTATAACGGGTAGAAAACTTGCCTGAGCGACTGGGGGTTACGAATGGCTCGGGACGAGTCTGGTAACCTATAAACAACAAGTAAGTTGGAATTAAACCAAAGTCACTTGTAAATCTATACTTTAACTAACTTAGACTCTAACGCTTGTTTTGCGCTTACTAATTCTCTTAAGTCACTCGAGTACCCTCGGCTCCACCATTTTTAATAATTTAACCTTTACGAGTTTTAAGGCGATTCCTTCGCGAGTGTCTTACCAACTGCCTAATACACTTACCATAAATGTTTCATATATTAATTAACCTTTTTTGGTCTTTAACCTATGTTTCAAAGTAAGGCGAGGGGAAATGATTCGTTCGCGAAACGCCGTTACTTGAAACGGTCGTTTCTCCTAAACCGTACATCGGAATCAAACGAACTATATATCAAAACGAAGCTCGTAACATGAACTATCTAAACATGGCAATGGTCATAATCTAGCAGGGAGTTCTCGGGTCCAAATGTTATGAACAAAAGCAGTCTAAAGTAAATCGGACATTACGACGGCTATGTTTACGCGATTACCAATGTTTAAACTACTCCAATTAACCACCAACCAACTCATAACCATCAATACAACAAAACTTCACCGAAACCATACCACATCAGTCCATAATCTCCAAGGTTTTCAACTCAAACAACCACAATCAAGACCTATGAACTATAATCAAGCTTCAATTACCAAAACACTTCCAAATCAAACCAAACTACTAATAATCACAATCCATGCTTCTCATTTCACAAAACCAACCATTAAACTTACTAACAAATAAAGTAAAGGCTAGGGTTTGAAGTTTATACCTTCCTTGGGAGGTGTTAAGTTGCTAGGAAGCCTTAGGGAGCCTCCTACAAGCTTGATCTTTCCAAAGAAATCAAGAACACAAAGTTAGGCTTTGAAGTTTCTAAAAGTCCGATTTAAAGAACTGTACAAATGAGGGTCTTACCATGATTATTTGGACGATACTTGTGAACAAGAGTTGTAGGTCATCTCAATACCTTTCCAATGAGCTATAGAACACAATATTTGAGTGCGAAATGAAGGAGATACTGCAGTTTTAGTGTGCTGGTTCTGTTTTGGTCGAGAGCATGAAGAACAATGCCTTGGTTTCTTTTTGATTTTGATGAAAAATGATTTGCTTGGCTTGGTTGGTTTGATTTTTGTGTTTGTTTTAGTAAATTACCTAGTTGCCCTTGATTTTGTGTGGTTAAAAAGCCACCACATCTCCTTCCTTCCCATGTCATGCTTGTGTCATCCTCATGATGTCATCCTCCCCTCCTTGTCCTCTTCTCATTGGTTGGGTGACATCATCCTCTCTAATCCCTTTGATTAACTTCCTAATTGTTTGCCTAATGACCGCTGATCTGTTATACTGTTCGCTTAACTTTTGTTTTCGTTTATCGTTTGAGGGATCATACCCGGGATCTTATTACTTAGGTTCCCTTAACCTTTCTCAATACATTATATTCCTTTTTATGATCCTCTATTATAATCCTTTAATTTAAATCCTTTTATCCTGTTACCTTATACTCAATTCTTTCCGTATCTATTGGATTTCCGGGAAAAATCAAAGTGTTCGGATTTGGATTCTGACGATCTTTACATACACTTATATCCCATATAAAGTACTAATAAAATCTCTGAATATCCATATCAGAACCCCTATATAGTGTGGCATGAAAAGTTTTCTCATTCAGCAAAAACACTATTCATAAGGGTTTCAAAATTTCCCAAAAATTGGGGTTATTACATCCTTTAACCACCTCATGGTACCCCTTTCTTGCTTGCAATTTTGGGCCACATTTTGGCTCTAATCAAACATGTAAGTGACTTATCACAATATTAGAGTCACTTTGCACCTTATAAGAGTCACTTGCCATTAAATATTGGTATAATTAACATGTTAACATCATGTACATGCAATTTTAAATCCTTTTACAACCTCTTAGTGCCACATTCATACAAGTCAATTTTGGTCCACATTTTGGTTCTAATTAACCATGTTAGTCACTTTTCATCATATTAAAGTCACTTTGCACCCTAAAAGAGTCACTTCCCACCATATATTGATACAATTAACAAGTTAACATCATGTACATGCAATTAGACATCCTTTAACCACCTCTTGGTACCCCTTTCCTACAAGTCAATTTTGGGCTACATTTTCGCTCTAATCAATCATGTAAGTTACTTCTCAACATATTAGAGTCACTTTGCACCTTATAAGAGTCACTTGCCATCAAATATTGGTACAATTAACATGTTAACATCATGTACATGCAAGTAGAAATCCTTTTACAACCTCTTAGTGCCATATTCATACAAATCAATTCTGGTCCATATTTTGGTTCTAATTAACTATGTTAGTCACTTTTCACCATATTAGAGTCACTTTGCACCCTATAAGAGACACTTGCCACCATATATTGATACAATTAACAAGTTAACATCATGTACATGCAATTAGACATCCTTTAACCACCTCTTGGTACCCCTTTCCTACAAGTCAATTTTGGGCCACATTTTGGCTCTAATCAATCATGTAAGTGACTTCTCACCATATTAGAGTCACTTTGCACCTTATAAGATTCATTTGCCATCAAATATTGGTACAATTAACATGTTAACATCATGTACATGCAATTAGAAATCCTTTTACAACCTCTTAGTGCCACATTCATACAAGTCCATTTTGGTCCATATTTTGGTTCTAATTAACCATGTAAGTCACTTTTCTCCATATTAAAGTCATTTGGCACCCTATATGAGTCACTTTCCACCAAATCTTTGTACAATTAACATGTTAACATCATATACATCCGATTTGACATCCTTTTACCACCACTTAATTCCACTTTCATACAGGTCAATTTTGTTTCACATTTTGGTTCTAATCAACCATGTAAGTCACTTTTCACCATATTAGAGTCATTTTGCACCTTATAAGAGTCATTTTCCACGATATTTACAACAATTAACATGTTAACATCATATACATCCAATTTGACATACTTTTACAACCTATTAAAGCCACTTTCATACAAGTTTATTTTGTTCCACATTTTAGCTCTAATCAACCATGTAAGTCACTTTTCACCATATTAGAGTCACTTTGCGACCTATAAGAGTCACTTGCCACCTTATATTGATATAATTATCATATTAACATCATGTACATGCAATTAGACATCCTTTAACCACCTCTTGGTACCCCTTTCCTACAAGTCAATTTTGGGCCACATTTTGGCTCTAATCAATCATGTAAGTTACTTCTCACCATATTAGGGTCACTTTGGTCCCTATAAGAGTCACTTGCAATCAAATATTGGTACAATTAACATGTTAACATCATGTACATGCAATTAGAAATCCTTTTACAATCTCTAGTGCTACATTCATACAAGTCAATTTTGGTCCACATTTTGGTTCTAATTAACCATGTAAGTCACTTTTCACTATATTAGAGTCATTTTGCACCCTATATGAGTCACTTTCCATAAACTATTTGTATAATTAACATGTTAACATCATATACATCCAATTTGACATCGTTTTATCACATCTTAGTTCCACTTTTGTACAGGTCATTTTTGTTCCATATTTTGGTTCTAATCAACCATGTAAGTAACTTTTCACTATATTAGAGTCACTTTGCACCCTATAAGAGTCACTTGCCATCATATATTGATACAATTAACATGTTAACATCATGTACATGCAATTAGACATCCTTTAACCACCTCATGGTACCCCTTTCTTACTAGTCAATTTTGGGCCACATTTTGGCTCTAATCAAACATGTAAGTGACTTCTCACAATATTAGAGTCACTTTGCACCTTATAAGAGTCACTTGCCATTAAATATCCGTACAATTAACATGTTAACACCATGTACATGATATTAGAAATCCTTTTACAACCTCTTAGTGCCACATTCATACAAGTTAATTTTGGTCCACATTTTGGTTCTAATTAACCATGTTAGTCACTTTTCACCATATTAGAGTCACTTTGCACCCTATATGAGTCACTTTCCATCATATATTTGTACAATTAACATGTTAACATCATATACATCCGATTTGACCTCCTTTTAGCACCTCTTAATTCCACTTTCATACAGGTCAATTGTGTTCCACATTTTGGTTCTAATCAACCATGTAAGTCACTTTTTACCATATTAGAGTCACTTTGCACCCTATAAGAGTCACTTGCCACAATATATTGATACAATTAACATGTTAACATCATGTTCACGCAATTAGACATCTTTTAACCACCTCATGGTACCCCTTTCCACTAGTCAATTTTGGGCCACATTTTGGCTCTAATCAAACATGTAAGTGACTTCTCACAATATTAGAGTCACTTTGCACCTTATAAGAGTCACATGCCATTAAATATCCGTACAATTAACCTGTTAACACCATGTACATGATATTAGAAATCCTTTTACAACCTCTTAGTACCACATTCATACAAGTCAATTTTGGTCCACATTTTGGTTCTAATTAACCATATTAGTCACTTTTCACCATATTAGAGTCACTTTGCACCCTATAAGAGTCACTTTCCACGATATATACAACAATTAACATGTTAACATCATATACATCCAATTTGACATACTTTTACCACCTATTAATGCCACTTTCATACAAGTTAATTTTGTTCCACATTTTGGCTATAATCAACCATGTAAGTCATTTTTCACCATATTAGAGTCACTTTTTTTTTGCTAAATAAAAAATTAAATATCAAAGATAAAAGCGTACAAATCTTGGGGCATACCCCGCGAGAAACAGAAACCAACATCCCGACAATGGATATTCGGTAAACAGAGCAATCATGAATACAAGCATCAAAACCTATCTAAACTTCTTAAAATAATAAAAGTTGTAGTCCCATATCTTTCTTGATTCTCTGTTGAAAAAGAATAGAGGATGACAACTTTTCTCTAATTCTTAACTTGATATTACTCAACAATTGAGATGCTAGTTTTGAAGGCCCATTGTCATGACACCTAGAGTTTCTTTCAGCCCAAACAAAATAGAAAGTAGTTGCCACAAACAGAGATGCAAAGTCCCTCCTCATTTTATACAAACTTGGATTGACCAAATTATCATTAAGAATTTCTTGCCAACTGGAAGTAATTATCACCGGACATTCCTTCAATATTTGTGAGATATAAAAGCAATTAAAGAAGAGATGCTCATGTGTCTCCATGTTGTTACAAAAGAGACAAATTGGATTAACATTAAATCCAAAACGAGCCATACGATCTCTTGTTAGGAGTCTTTGACGCAAGATAAGCCTTAAATTAATGGAAAATTTTGGTACAGCAAGCTTGTGCCATACCAGATTAATCCAGCTTGGTGCAACAGAACGAGGCCTCAGGGAATCCCAAATGATAGATAAAGTAACCGGCCCTGAATGATTATTCTATGTTATACGATCTCTACCCCGAGGAGTAATAGTTTCGCACAGAGATCGCAGATCCATCGCCAGAACGTGGTTAGTAGGACAAAGGTTCCAGCCTACCTCATTTAGCATGCAGCAACCCTATCAAGGGTATCAGATTCCATAATGGAGATGATGCAGCTGGGGAAGAGTTGAAGAAGATTTTTCCCTTGAACCCAGGGGTCATGCCAGAAGTAAAAATTCGAGTCTAAGCCCAAACTGTAATTGATAAAGTTCTGCACTTCACATTTTGCATTAAGAATTTTCTGAAGACCCCAAGAGCATTTGTGTGGCATTGTCCTGGTCCAGAATGGTTTATGATATAGAATGTATGAGTTCACCCATTGAATCCAAATTGAGTCTGCATTCGAGATGATCCTCCATAACTGAAAATAAATGGCACTTTTATTCCATTTAAACAAATCCTTAAAACCCAATCTCCCTTCAGCCTTAGGGTAACAACATTCATTCCAGGCGACTTTAAATTGGCAGGGGCCGTGATAATTACCGCTCCATAAGAAGTGGCTAAGTAAACTCTGGATCTTCTTAAGGATACTATTTGGAAGAAAAAGGAACATGGCCCAGTGATTTTGAATTCCATGCAAGACAACTGCCACCAGAAGAGCCCTACCAGCTAGACTAATGAACTTGCAAGTCCATTGGTCAATCTTTTTACAGAGCTTATTAATCAAAGGCTCACAGTCTCTCATTCGAAGTTTACCCGAAATAAGTGGGAGGCCAAGATAAGTAACTGGAAGAGCCCCTTTCGAAAACCCAGATAAGTTGATAGCGAAGTCCTGAGTCTCTTCTGGAACATTACAAAAGAAGCAAATGCTTTTTTGAGCATTAGCCTTCAAACCCGAGACATTAGAGAAAAATGAAATTCCTTGAAAAATCTGGGAGATAGAGTCTTGGTCGCCTTTGCAAAATAAAAGCACATCATCCGCGAATATCAAATGAGTGAGATTAATCTTTTTGGCCCTCCAATGATGCTGGAAAGATGATGAGTTAGTGGAAGCGATAATGCAGGATGAAAGCATTTCCATAGCCAGGACAAAAAGATATGGAGATAGGGGGTCACCCTGTCTCAAACCTTTTCGGACCGGAAAAAACCCCTCCAATGATCCATTGATTTTGATAGACATCATAGAAGTGGTAATGCATGTCCTTACCCAATTAATAAACTTATCAGAAAAGTTCATGAGAAGAAGAACATTAAAAAGAAAATCCCAACTAAGCATGTCAAATGCTTTGCAAATATCCAGTTTACAAGCAAATCTGGGGGGGACCATCCCTGAGGTGATAATCTTTGCATAAAGATTGAGCTAGCAGAACATTATCTCCTATTACCCTACCAGGTACAAATGCAGCTTGATTAGCCGAGATTAGATCAGGAATAAAGACTTTCATTCTTTTAGCAAGGAGTTTAGTTATACACTTGTACAACACATTACAACAAGATATTGGCCTAAATTGCGACAAGTGAGTGGCATTAGCAGTTTTAGGAATTAGAGTAACAGCAGCTGAATTAATAATCCTTGGCAAGGCGTTGGAATTAAAAAAATATAAAACCGCCTCCACAACAAGATCACCAACAATATCCCAAGCTTTGAGAAAGAATTCCGAGTGAATCCATCCGGTCCCGGACTTCTGTTTTTAGCCATACATTTAAGAGTACTGTGAATTTCTTCCCTGGTGAACTGAGATATAAGCTCACTCCATCTATCTTCAGGTAATCTCGATAGTGATTGCTGATGTGGGAAAACATCCACCACTGATTCTGATCCCACCAAATTGGTAAAGTACTCCACTGCTGTTCTTGAAATGTCTTTGTGAGTTGTGTGAATCACCCCTAAATCATCCTCCAAACTCAACAGCTTGTTAGTGTTCCATCTACCCTTGCAAGAATTAAAGAAGTACCTATTATTGCCATCACCTTTGTTAAGCCAATTGATCCTAGATTTTTGCTTAAGAAGGATTTCTTCTTTGAGAAGAGCAGAACCTAGTTTAGAAATTAAGGACCTTTCCTCTACACATTGAGAGTACGTAGGAACATTGTTTAAATGACTTTGAAAATCATCTAAGTCTTGTCTTGCGGCATTAACCTCCTGATGTAAGTTTCCCACTTCTCTATTCAACGTTTTGAGAGCATGCTTAACACCTTTCAATTTAGACGTTAGCCTAAACCAAGGCGAACCAGCCACATCCAAATCCCATGCCATGGCAACCACTTTCAAGAAATCTTCATGCTCAATGAGGTGATTAAAAATTTGGAAAGGTTTGCAGAAACGAGTTTTCGGAACACCAAGGTGAATAACCGCAGGGCTGTGATCTGAGAGGCCTCGAGGCAAGAAGGTGACAGACGATAGATCAAACACTTCCAACCATTTAGCATTAACCAAGACTCTATCCAGCTTTCTATGAAGAGGTTCGGAGATATTGCCATCCCACCAAGTGAAAAATTTCCCCCTATATTGCAAATCTGTAACCCCTAATTGTTGCACACAGTGTTTGAAATCCATCATAGCTACATTTCTACCATGCTGAGCTCCCGTACTTTCATCATCAGCTAGAAACGCATTAAAATCACCCAATAAGCACCAAGGTAGGCTATCCAAGTCAATACCCCCATCTGAGCTCAGATTATACAAATCGGTCCATAATGCCCTTCGGTCAATAACATCATTATAGGCATAAATGGCCGTGACCACACAGTTGCAAGATCCGTCAAGTCTAGAAACAAAACAAGATAGATGTTGAGCTGAAGCTCGAATGAGACTAACCTTCCAGAGAGAAGAGTCCCAACCAAGCCAAATTCTGCCGTTATAATGGAAATCATAGTTATTAAGCCAACTAAATCTAGGAGCAATATTCGAAGAAATAAAACCAAAATTTTCCTTTATGACATGAGTTTCAAGGAGAGCACATAAGCTAATTTTATTGGTGCTAATAAAATCCTTGACGAAGGCCATCTTCGAGTTGAGCCCTCGTATATTGTAGGAACAAAAATCTATCTCCATAAAAATTATTTCGATAGAGGTGGGGAAGCTTTCCCCAAGCTATTACGCTTCTTCTTTTGCTTCTTTCTAGAGTTCCGAGAGCCAGATGCCGTATCCTTCAATGTCCCCTTCTTAAGATCAACCTCATCCATAGATTTGAGGTTTTTAAAATTCATGGGCATGGAAGGGGATGTATCCTCATCAGCAGAATCCAATCTATGTCCTTTACGCTTTACTTCTGTCCAACCTTCCTCTGAAACAGGTTCTTTAACAGTAGTTCCAGCATCATGATCCTGGGCCAATGTCTCCTCAGGTAAACTAGTAGTACCTGTTCCCTTGGCTAGAGCAGGCTCTTCCTCACTCGTAATATTCTCCTTTTTCTTTTGTGCCCAAACACGTCGCACTTTAGGACATACTGCAGCAGTGTGGCCTAAAGACTTACATCCAGAACAAACCAAAGGCCTAAAGGGGTAAGTAACCTGAACTGTTTCCATCGACATTGCACCAGATACCGGATCAAGAACAGCAGCTTTAATTTCATTCGGGAGAGGGTCACCAATTGTATATTTCACACACATTTTTGCAAAAGGAATAATATCTAGCTTAGATGTTAAAGAATCTGCCCCCAGAGGTCTTCCTACTACACTAGCTAAACGACTCAGGCCCTCATCTGTCCAATAACAAATGGGAACATTGCTCAATTTAATCCATAACGGCATGGTTTCTATACAAGCTTCACCCGGTTTTGTACCCCATCCAGTAACTACCATCGGTCGTTGACCAATATACCAAGTTCCTCGTGAAAGAAAGACATTCATACTATTAAGATCAGAGAACTTAAACACAAACGTGCTAGCATCTTTTTGAAATACATTAGTCAGGCCCCTCTTTCTCCAAAAAGAGTCCACAAATTCGGCTACTTTGCCAAAAGTCTGATGTCCTTTGGTGAAAGTATCCACCACAGAATTTTTGTACTTATCATTCCCGCGTTTTAATACTTCAATCGGAGGTTCCACAGTGCCCGAATTATTATCAACAGGGAAATAATTAAACTTGGCTTTGATCTCCTCCTTCTTTAACATGCTAGCCCAAGTCTTATTAACCTCTTCCTTAGTTCTTGCTGGTTCTGGCGCTTTATCCTCTTTTTCAATCCCATAATCATCCTTAACACCCGAAACCCCAACATCACTCTTCATGAAATTGCCAGTCTCCTTCGCAGAACTGATCTTCGGAGAATGCACCTTCTCACCCTCAGCAGTTGTACCATTTTTTACCTCATTGTCTACCCCTCTATTTATCACTTTCTGAAAAGCGAGTTTTTTAGGAAAGCCAAAATCATCCCTGTCCTGAAATCTATCCTCAGCACCTTGCATACAACCATTAAAGTCCCTGTCTTCTTTAAGAATCTCAGTTTCCGCATCCATCAAAGAAATTCCATTTCTAGAAATGATTTCTTTTAATTTGAAGTTATGCTCTCGAGCCTTAAATAGCTCATCACGCTCATTCCTGTTGATAGCGTATGAAGCCTTAGCGACTCTGTTAATAGTTAATTTTTCAATGGCTTCTTGATTAGTTTCATGCCGCATCTCCTCTTCATCTGTGCTCTCCAAATCAGCAACCTCCACCTGAATGCCTCCTGGAAGAGAACTAGGAATACCTTCCAAATGAACTTTCCTCTCCCCTTTTTTAAGCTCCTCAGCTTCCACCCATCTAACTGCGGAATCCGGACTTAAAATACCTTCTTCATCAGTGTTAAAGCCCACAACTTCCTTATCCTTCTTTTCAAAAGGCTCCCCACTAGGCATTAACACCGGAAAATCTTCAACTTCTCTCCGAGCATTAATAAGACCCAAACCGTCCTCCTCGGATAAATCTTGCATGTAACCCGGAACTCCGTCGGAGTCACAATCTGAACCTTGAGACACCATACCCCCTCTGAGTCTTAAAACCTCATGCCCATTATCAACCTTTTCACCAGATTCACCAACACCCGCTCCTCCTCGAAGCCTGAGTACCTTATACTTCCCTTCCTTCGCAGAATATGAATCCTTCGCAAGTAGTCGACCATAAGAATAATCAATTTTTCCGGAAAATCCCCCCTTTTTTGATGCAGCAATACACCTAGAGTCAGGAATATCATCCCCATATTTCTCCTTCAAGCTATGAATTAGATCATCTCCTTCTTTGAGAAGTTTGAGAGTAGAGTCTCTCAATTTAGCAAAATCATCCTTATCATTAACAATTTTCTTAGCTTGCGGCCTCGAAAAACCCAATCTTTGCACCACATCATAGCGCTTCTCCCGATCAGCTTGAATAACCTTGTCATTTTGAAGAAAATACATTGCCTCAAACCTTGTGAAACCACAATCTTGATATTTCCACAACCTCAAATTCACATCAGAGGAGTCTAAGTTCTGGTCCATAGTTGAAACAAAAGCAAGACCTAATAAAAAAAATTATAGAATATAAGAAATATAGTGTTTAGGTGGAGAGGTTAAGAAGAAGAGATGAATTCATGAGTGAATAAGTTTAAATCTGATGGATGAAGGTAAGAAAAGCGGCTACATAAATTAGGGTTTAGAGAAGGAGGTTAAGTAATTTCTAGAGAGAAGCCAGAGGAAAAATTTAGAGAGACAAACATGATTTTAGAGTCACTTTGCACTCTACAAGAGTCACTTGCCACCATATATTGATAAAATTAACATGTTAACATCATGTACATGCAATTAGACATCCTTTAACGACCTCTTGGTACCCCTTTCCTATAAGTCAATTTTGGGCCACATTTTGGCTCTAATCAATCATGTAAGTTATTTCTCACCATATTAGAGTCAGTTTGCACCTTATAAGAGTCACTTGCCATCAAATATTGGTACAATTAACATGTTAACATCATGTACATGCAATTAGAAATCCTTTTACAACCTCTTAGTACCACATTCATACAAGTCAATTTCGGTCCACATTTTGGTTCTAATTAACCATGTAAGTCACTTTTCACCATATTAGAGTCATTTTGCATTCTATATGAGTCACTTTCCACAACCTATTTGTATAATTAACATGTTAACATCATATACATCCAATCTGACATCGTTTTACCATATCTTAGTTTCACTTTCATACAGGTCAATTTTGTTCCACATTTTGGTTCTAATCAACCATGTAAGTCACTTTTCACCATATTAGAGTCACTTTGCACCGTATAAGAGTCACTTGCCACCATATATTGATACAATTAACATGTTAACATCATGTACATGCAATTAGACATCCTTTAACCACCTCTTGGTACCTCTTTCCTACAAGTCAATTTTGGGCCACATTTTGGCTCTAATCAATCATGTAAGTTACTTCTCACCATATTAGAGTCACTTTGCACCTTATAAGAGTCACTTGCCATCAAATATTGATATAATTAACATGTTAACATCATGTACATGTAATTAGAAATCCTTTTACAACCTCTTACTACCACATTCATACAAGTCAATTTTGGCCCACATTTTGTTCTAATTAACCATGTAAGTCATTTTTGACCATTTTAGAGTCAATTTGCACCCTATATGAGTCACTTTGCACCTTATAACAGTCACTTGCCATCATATATTGGTACAATTAACATGTTAACATCGTGTACATGCAATTTGAAATCCTTTTACCTCCTCTTAGTGTCACATTCATTCAAGTCAATTTTGGTCCATATTTTGGTTCTAATTAACCAATATAGTCACTTTTCACCATATTAGACTCACTTTGCAGCCTATATGAGTCACTTTACACCATATATTTGTACAATTAACATGTTAACATCATATACATCCGATTTGACGTCCTTTTACCACCTCTCAATTTCACTTTCATACAGGTCAATTTTGTTCCACATTTTGGTTCTAATCAACCATGTAAGTCACTTTTCACCATATTAGAGTCACTTTGCACCATATAAAAGTCACTTGCCACCATATATTGATACAATTAACATGTTAACATCATGTACATGCAATTAGACATCCTTTAACCACCTCTTGGTACCCCTTTCCTACAAGTCAATTTTGGGCCACATTTTGGCTCTAATCAATCATGTAACTTACTTCTCACCATATTAGAGTCACTTTGCACCTTATAAAAGTCACTTGCCATCAAATATTGGTACAATTAACATGTTAACTTCATGTACATGCAATTAGAAATTCTTTTACAACCCCTTTGTGCCACATTCATACAAGTCAATTTTGGTCTATATTTTGGTTCTAATTAACCATGTAAGCCACTTTTCACTATATTAGAGTCATTTTGCACCCTATATGAGTCACTTTCCACAACCTATTTGTATAATTAACATGTTAACATCATATACATCCAATTTGACATCGTTTTACCACATCTTAGTTCCACTTTCATACAGTTCAATTTTGTTCCATATTTTGGTTCTAATCAACCATGTAAGTCACTTTTCACCATAGTAGAGTCACTTTGCACCCTATAAGAGTCACTTACACCATATATACAAAAATTAATATATTAATATCATGTAAATGCAATTAGAAATCCTTTTACAACCTCTTACTGCCACATTCATACAAGTCAATTTTGGCCCACATTTTGTTCTAATTATCCATGTAAGTCATTTTTCACCATATTAGAGTCATTTTGCACCCTATATGAGTCACTTTGCACCTTATAACAGTCACTTGCCATCATATATTGGTACAATTAACATGTTAACATCGTGTACATGCAATTAGAAATCCTTTCACCTCCTCTTAGAGCCACATTCATACAAGTCAATTTTGGTCCACATTTTGTTTCTAATTAACCATGTTAGTCACTTTTCACCATATTAGAGTCACTTTGCACCCTATATGAGTCACTTTCTACCATATATTTATACAATTAACATGTTAAAATTATATACATTCGATTTGACCTCCTATTACCACCTCTTAATTCCACTTTCATACAGGTCAATTTTGTTCCACATTTTGGTTCTAATCAACCATGTAAGTCACCTTTCACCATATTAGAGTCATTTTGCAGCCTATAAGGGTCACTTGCCACCATATATTGATACAATTAACATGTTAACATCATGTACATGCAATTAGACATCCTTTAACCACCTCATGTTACCCCTTTCTTACTAGTCAATTTTGGGCCACATTTTGGCTCTAATCAAACATGTAAGTGACTTGTCACAATATTAGAGTCACTTTGCACCTTATAAGAGTCACTAGCCATTAAATATCGGTACAATTAACATGTTAACACCACGTACATGCAATTAGAAATCATTTTGCAACCTCTTAGTGCCACATTCATACAAGTCAATTTTGGTACACATTTTGGTTCTAATTAACCATATTAGTCACTTTTCACCATATTAGAGTCACTTTGCACCATATAAGAGTCACTTTCCACGATATATATACAACAATTAACATGTTAACATCATATAACTTTTACCACCTATTAATGCCACTTTCATACAAGTTAATTTTGTACCACATTTTGGCTCTAATCAACCATGTAAGTCACTTTTTGTAACACCCCCAAATCCGGGGTCGGGGATCCGGGTTGTCACGAGTTCCATTTCCCTTAATAACACCTGATCTTAATAAATAATCAACTATTCTGTACTGTGACCCCACCATAAACACACACACCACAAGTTATAGTCTCAGAGATGAATATCCAAAAATAATCACAAGTCGTTTTATTCCACAATTATATGCCAATACACCTTAAAAGGGTTTCTGAATAAATTTACATTTTCCTTGCCATTATTACAATTCATATTATACATAAGTCTGGTACATCAAAAGTTGAAGCCTAGCCTATTGGTAGTTCCTACCTCAGCTACAGCGACATCAACGCCTATAGGAAACTGCGGAACGTTTCCTATCCGCTCGCGAATTGGGAGCTTGGTCCTGTTCATCTTTTCTATCTGTTGTTGTGTGATGAAAGAAGAAAGCAAGGGTGAGCAGCAAGCCCACCAAAATAATATGTATAATGATTTACAGTATATGAGCCTTCTCATAGTACTCATGAAAGTCTTGGTCAAAAGAAATGAACCAAGTTTGATATCTTAATGCGATGAAGTCACAAAATATTCAGTATATATACATATATACTTTTCAAAATCTTGGAAGTCCTCTTCCATGCATAATATACACAGAGTTCCAGTTTATAACTGTATAAAACTATCGTTGCAAGGTGATCTCATATATCTAACCTTGTATCAACGTTTTTCTGAAAATCTTTGTCATGCATAAAATAATCATTTACTAGATATAAGTTTAAAAGATGAAGTTACAAGATACTCCAATATACTTATATCTTTTCCAAATACTACTTGAACTACCACCGTTCAAGTTAAAATTAGTTCAAAAGTTCATCACATAGATGAGACTACAAGATAATACTTGAATAGATTCAATCTTTAAAATATCATCAAAATAAAATGAAGTTATGAGATACTTCATTTGATGCAAACATCATTTTGAAAACTTGACCCTGCCAACAATCAACAATCGCCCAACCGTAGCCTTTCTATCGAAGTGCTCTGGGTAGTGTTGCAGAAATATCCAATTGGATGATGAACTCATTACGGGAGTTTGCCGCGCCAGGAAGACCACTTACGATGATCAGTCGTAGTAGTGCAACCCCACCATTTTCTACATGTAGAGGAGAACCTGTCGGATTTACTTGTCAACCGAACACTGAACTCCTAAGGAATGGACCGCCTTAGCGGAACTTCCAGGCCATTTGGGCCAATATAATAAGGCTGGGCCGGCGCTACTCGACCACTTACACCACTCCTGGTTCAGATGAAATCCATGACTCTGAAACGTAAAGCTCGTCCCCACTTTCCCCAAGTAGAAACTTGTTGATACGGCTCCACCAAGAAGTCGTATCTAGTTGGAAAGGAAAACTCACCGATATTTCCCAAGCGATGCCTGTTAATGGATTAACTTGTTCCAAGAATTTTACTTCCCGAGTGTTGGGTAAGTAATCAAAATTCTTTTATCAAGACAGCAACCTTGTTGCGAATATAAAACACACCACAGAGCCGGATCCCTCAGGTTTTGAGCGAGTATTTAAATCCCCTTCGAAAGGAGGATCTTAAATATAAAAATGAGTTTTGGGATCCGCTCTAACTTTTAAAAATCATTTTGAAGGCTCGCGAAACATTTTTAAGAATGTTCGGAGTGATGTTGATTGAGTAAAATAAATCAGTCCCAATATATTAGAAAATATCTGAATATTATTATTTGAATAATATTCCCATAAAGAATAATCTTTATAAAAATAATTGAAGTAGAAGTTGTAAAACTTATACTTGAAATGAATAGTAAATAATCAAAGATATACTTATACGAAAGTAATATCTTTATTTGAATATCAAAAGTAAGTTTGATTATCGAACATTATTCTTTAATAAAATAAAGAATATTAATAAATAATAAGCGGATTCATAATACCTCGAATGAATATTATAAATAATATTCATTAAATAAAATAAAGGAGTCATACATCCTCAAATGAATATCCAAGTAATATTCAATAAATAATATAAAGGAGTCATAAGTCCTCGAATGAATATTCAAGATAATATTTATTAATAAAATAAAGTTATCGAATAAACCTTATTCGATTAATAGTTTTGAAAACTATAACCATATATATATATATAAATATATATATATATATATATATATATATATATATATATATATATATATATAAAATCTACTTGGGATCCTCGACTCCCGGTTTTAGAAAATGTTTTCACCTTTGGGTCCCTATACTAAGGGTATATGCAAATTACTGTTATTCTCTAGCATAGGTATTATCAACTGAACCAACAGATATATATATGGCAAGAATACGAAACAGACATGCATATGTACCATATCACATGCTACAATATATCGCAAGAATTTGCTAATATAACCATCATGCATCTATTACAAGATAATGCATATACAAGTGTATACATCACAACAACAGTATAACGGGTAGAAAACTTACCTGAGTGCTCCCGGATAGACTTAAGCTTAGAGTGGGTCCGATAACCTATGAACAACAACATAAGTCGGAATTAAACCCCGATCGCTTAAGAAACTAGACTTTAACCATTTAGAGTCCTAACGTTCGCTTTCGCACTTAACGATTTACTTAAGTCGCTCGAGTACCCTTAGCTCCCCCATTTTTAATAAATTAACCATTAAGGGTTTTAAGGCGATTCTTTCGCAAGTGTCTTACCAACTGCCTAACACTCTTACCATAATTGTTTCATACACTAATTAACCCTTTTTGGTCTTTAACCTATGTTTCAAAGTAAGGTGAGGGGAAAAGTTTCGTTCGCGAAACGCCGTTACTTAAAACGGTCGTTTCTCCTAAACCGTACATCGGAATCAAACGAACTACATATCAAAACGAAGATCGTAACATGAACTATCTAAAAATGGCAATGGTCATAATCTCGGGTACAAATGTTATGAACAAAAGCAGTCTAAAGTAAATCGGACATTACGACGGCTATGTTTACGCGATTTCCCAATTTTATACCATTCCAATTCAACCACCAATCAATCCACAATCACAACCAAATCAAAACTCCATCCATACTACATCATAACATCCCCAACAACTCAACATTAACAATTTATACTTATTCCCCACATGAACTAAAAGCTTTACTTAAGTTCTTTAACTAATTATCAAGATTTACAACTCCAAAAACACCACAAAACCAACTAATCTCTACAAACTCAACCAAACTTTAAACAAACAAGCATCATGCTTCATATATACTATATCAATCATATTCATTCCTAATTACTCAAAACTAAAGCTAGGGTTTGGAGTTTATACCTTCCTTGGAGCTTTTTTAATCAATGAAAGATCCTTGGAATGCCCATGGAAGCCTTGATCTATGCTTAAGCTACCTTGAACTTTCATAAAAAAATCAAGAAAACCAAAGTTATTTCTTGAAGGTTACTATTCACCATCTTCTTCCTTGATTTATTGGAAGAGATTGTGAAGGAATTAGAAGCTTAAACTTATAGGACATCCATATCTATGTACAAGGAACCTTAGATAATTACCTTGTGATTTAACAATGCTTGGAACTTGATTTTTGAAAATTTGTTCTTTGAAAAAGAAGAAAAGCCGAGAGCAAGATGATGAGAATGAAATGATTTTGTGTTTTTTGATTTGTTTGGCTTAGCTTGGTTGTTTTTTGTTTTGTTTTTGGTTAATTACCTTAATAACCTTATATTTGTGTGGTTATAAACCAACCACACCTCCTCCTTCCCTATGTCATGCTTGCATCACCTTATTGTGTCATCATCTCTTACTTGCCCTCTTCTCATTGGTTGGGTGACCTCATCATCCCTAACCTCCTTGATTAACCTCCTAATTGTTTGCCTAATGACCGCTGATCTGTTATACGGTTCGCTTAACCTTCGTTTTCGTTTATCGTTTGAGGGATCATACCCGGGATCTTATTACTTGGGTTTCCTTAACCTTTCTCAATACATTATAATCCTTTTATGATCCTCTCTTATAATCCTTTAATTTAAATCCTTTTTATCCTGTTACCTTATACTCAATTCTTTCCGTATCTAGTGGATTTCCGGGAAAAATCAAAGTGTTCGGAATTGGATTCTGACGATCTTTACATACACTTATATACCACATAGAGTACTAATAATATCCCAGAAGATCAATAACAGAACCCCTACATAGTGTGGCATGAAAAGTTTTCTCATTTAGCATAATCTGCAAAATCACTATTCATAAGGGTTTCAAAAATTTCCAAAAATTGGGGTTATTACAGTCTCCCCTCCTTAAAAGGATTCCGTCCCGGAATCAGATAGAAAATGAATAGGGATACTCTCTTAGCATTGCACTTTCTAATTCTTGAGTAAATTTTCCCACATTGTGGTCCTATCACCAAACTCTGTCTAGTTGATAACCCTTCTCCTAAGCACTTGTTCCTTTTCACTCTATAACCCTTCCTGGTTGCTCCATATAGGTTATGTCGGGTTGCATGTCTATGCGCTCATATGCCCCTATTTATCTGGCATCCGAATTACACTTCCTTAACATTGATAGGTGGAACACGTTATGACTTGCTACATGGTCAGGGGTAGGGCTAGCTCATATGCTCACTTCCCAATATTTCTTAATACCTCAAAGGGTCCAACAATTCGTGGGCTTAGCTTTCCTTTCTTTCCGAACCTCATCCATCGTTTCCAAGGGAATACCTATAACAACACTAGGTCCCCTACTTCCTATTCCTTGTCCTTTCGTGTCAAATCAACATACTTCGTGTTCCCATCTGGGGCTACTACCAGCCGTCCTCTGATTAGATCTATTATATCCTTGGTCCTTTGGACTACTGCGGGTCCGAGCATCTTGCGCTCTACAACTTCATCCTAACATAAGGGAGATCGACATTGTCTTCCCTCAAGGATCTCATAAGGCGACATCTCGATACTGACATATGATCTATTATCGTGAGAAAACTCAATCCGCGTTATGTGATCATTCCAAATTCTTTCAAGTCTATTACACAGACTCTCATCATAGCTTCTAGCATTATAGCTTTTGCTTCTCAATACTCATTCTTTTCTAATTCATAGTCATTACTATCTTCCGTACATAATACTATACTGGTTACACTTTTGCTCATTAGCATTCTATAACCTTTTAATAACCACGTCAACCTTAGTATCACGAATGTGTTTCCATTCCGAATACTACCACAACTTTATTACTCCTTTTTCAGCTGTTTCTATTTCCCAAAGTTTGATCAATCATATAGAAGTAAAGGAATTTGTTGAGAGATCACTATGATCATGAACACTTGTTATATCGCATAGTTAGTACAGAAGGTGGCCAGCCTTTAGTACTTGACAAGCAATTAAACAATAGCTGGTATCCTACTCGGCTTCTATCACACAGATAGATAGTCATTCGGCAATACCTCCCCTTCTGGAAGGGTTGTTACGACCGGCATTTTATGTAATATTATTTGTGAATAATATTAAGTTAAATAAAAATATATTCAATGCTTGTACGTTTGTGTGAGTGAAAATTTCTGCATTTTAAATTTGCTCTGGGTAGTATATGATTTTTCAAAGCAAGAATTTATTTAATTTCTTTATTTTTGATTTATAAGGAATATTCTAAGCTTTGGAAAAATTTTCTTTTAAAAGACATTTTGTACACAAATTTTGAAAATGATTTTATAAAGTCTCTAAAAATCCAAGTTATTTTATGGTATAAATTTTATAATTTTTGAACTTGTACTTTATTATATAAAAATAAATCTTTGGAAATTAGTTGCTTAATAATTATCAAATTACATGAATAACCTTGCATGCAAACTCTCTTCTATTTAACCAAAGGGCTAAAGAGTCAATAACCACCCCACTAACTCACAATTTGCTAGCCAAATTACCTCCTTGACCTTGCATGCAAACTTGCCTAACTTTGGCTAGAGGGTTACTCTTGTAATTTCTCACATCCACTCACTTGTGGGCAAATAAAAACCAAACAATCATGATGATCACTCCACCATTTCTACATTTTTCCTCCCTCTCCTCTCCCTCCTCCCACCTTTCCTCTCGGCTTTTTTTTGCCGAAGCCCTACCCCCTCCCCTTTTCTTCATTCCACATTCAAGTTTCCACCTCCCATACAAGTAAATATTACTTCCTATATCATGATCATTTATATTCCAAAGAGTTTTGAGTAAAAAGTTTAAGTTTTAAAGTTGCATGTTAAGGTTTTAGTGAAACTCAAATATACAATCTTGATTCTTATGGATTTAAGGTTGTTTTTGAGAGGACTACAATGAATGGATAAGTGCCAAGTCATGAGAAGGAAAATCTTGATGATTTAATGGCCATTTCCATCCATTTCATTCGGCCATGACCATATGGGAGCCGAATGAATGGTCCTTGAAATCATTCTTGTTGTTTTGATCAATTTTTGCATGTTTATGTGATAATGACTTAAATTTTGTGGTGATAATTTGATAAAACTCCTTGCATGCTAAGTGATCATCTAGGTATACCTTATGCTAGGCTTGCATGTCAATTTTAAGATGGAATATATGAAGAAAATGGGTTGTTTTGGTTTGAAAAACCCGAAGGCATGCATGCATGTGGAATTCTCTTAGTTTGTTGTAAGATTTTGATCATTTGGAAAAGATTTTGTTAGTGAGCCTTAATTTCAGTAGGAATAATGTGATAATATGGATTTATGCTTCTTGTTGCATGGTAATAATTTGTGGTTATCTTTTATAAAAATATATATCTTGTTGTTTTAAAAGCATAAAGGTTTATGAGTTGTAAAGAATAGTCTCTTTTATTTTGCCATAGTTGCACCATAGGTAAGGATGATCTCACCAAGGGTATTTTGAGAAAAAAAGGAGTTAGTTCAGTAGAACACCAAGTATAGGTCTTGGTTTAAGTATTTAGTTGTTGATAATTGGGTTTGTCAAGTCAAAACCTTGGAAAATGAGAGTTATAGTTTCTGCAGAAAAATCAGTTTAGTACCCTGAGTTTAGAGTGAGTTTTGACCATGTCATTGATGTGCACTTTGAGGCCCAAGCCACCAGAAGTTAGTATGGGGAGTATATAATAGGTTTTAGGAGTTGGTTGGAGGTTTGCATGTCATTTGGTTAGGTGCACAAGTAGTATAACAAAATCTGTCCAGCAGGGGACAGTTTTGTTGCAACTTGGAAATAGGGAGATTTGGCCATGTCATGGGTAGGCCCTCATTAGGCCCAATTGGGCCTTAGTTAGAGGGTATGTCAGAGAAGTTTTTCCAACCATAGTTCATAGGATATGAGCTAGAACCATGTGTCACAAGTTAATTCAAGTCAGGGCATTTTCTGCCCAGAAAAACAGGGGAACCTTGGACTTTTAGCTTAGGCCCAAGAAGGCCCAAGCCAGGCCTTTGAGCCACATCAAGCTTGTGAGATGCCCTTAGGTCAGGAGAGTCTTGTGTAAAAATTTTGAAGAAAAACTTGTAGTTTAAGAGTGTCTAATGCACTCAAGAAACCTTAGTTACCATTCTGAAATTTGCACCAGTGAGCACTTTCACTTATCACATAGTTTTAGGACACTTAGAAGTGAGTATTAGGTCGACCACCATAGTTGTAAGATAGTATAAGGTCAGTAGAACAAAAGGCACAAGTGAGGGTCAATAGGTTTTGGATAATTTAGGAAAGGCACATTGAGTTAGGAAGCCCAAATTCGAAGACTTCGTTTAGTTAGCGACCAAGTAACTTAAGTGGTGAGTCGAGATCATCCAAGCCTAGTGTGGCGTTATGGTGTATATGATGTTATTTGGTATTAATATACGATATGTGATTATGTGGCTACGTGTGTACATTTGAAAATATAAATGTTGGATATGAATTAAGTGTGTATAGGCCTAAGTGCCATCCATGTTTAATTTCGGGTTGTAAATAGGTTAAGATGAAAAGAATATATTATAATAAGGATTATTATTATTTATGTAGGATCTCGAGACGAGGGAAAACTTGCCATAAAAGTCGAGTGAAGCTCCAGTTGTTGCTCCTACTAGTCAGACCAGACCAGTCTATCTCAAGGCAAGTGATTCAACTTGACCTTCGCATTTACTGTAACCAGTTCATATATATATCGATGCAATTATCCTGAGTCATTTTGATATATTTAAATCAAGAGTATCTTTTGTTTATCTTTGAGTTACATAGAGATGCCATGAACCCTCGAGTACGTATTGCAAGTAGTTCAAAAGTCTTTCATGATAGTTTAATGCCATGATAAAATAGAGATGTGTTATAATACCTTATTGATCCTTTTGATTATCATGCTATTGATCCCTGAGAAATCTTGATGTTGCACCCTGATGCTATGATTCAACTCTTGAAATAACCTCGATAGAAACTTTATCTTGATACCTAAAAGCCAATCTTTTCTTAAATTCATTCATGATTGTTTGATAACCCTATCCTTACCCTAAAGCTTGATGCCCTGTTATATCTTGAGCTGATGATCACTTCCTTTATATTTTAGCACCTCTATCCTATTGGAACCAGTGATGCTTATCTCCTTGATGTTCTAATACCTATACCTTGTCTACAACCATTGCTTTAAGCCTAGTTTGGCCTTACTCTTTCATATTATCCAATAGCCTTGCTTAATTTCCTTGTCAAAATTCTTGTTTATGGAAATCTCTCGATTACCCTAATATAGTAAAGTCTAGTAGATCATGGCCCTGAGATTTAGAGTCATAATTCCAGTGTTTCAAGTTGATCTATAACCCCCTGATAAAAATGATTTCAGTCAAAAGAGATTTTGTCATAAATCGGCATCAGTTTTCGAAATGAATAAAAGGTGGATTTTTCAGTCCCAAAGGGGGACAAATGTTTTCTTGAATGGTGGATCT
This sequence comes from Apium graveolens, assembly GCF_009905375.1. Classification (NCBI taxonomy): domain Eukaryota; kingdom Viridiplantae; phylum Streptophyta; class Magnoliopsida; order Apiales; family Apiaceae; genus Apium; species Apium graveolens. Next base: position 247,205,181 of record NC_133653.1, on the reverse strand, counting down.
GGACTGAGACGCGAGTCCTTTCCACACTTATATTAGGCTTAAAAGTTGCCTAGGGATTCCCAATAATGTTTTAGAACCCAGCGAGGTTCGGGATTACTTCGCGGCTGATCACCGGCTGTAATCCGTAGCGTCATAAAATGATTTTGATTAAGAATGGTTTTAAAATTTGTTTTGATGCAAGCAAAATGATGCCAACTCACATATGTTTTTATCTTTCGATTATCATTGGTTATGTCATTCCATTGTCATTCCTAAAGGTATATCTCGATTTATGCTTTGCGTTGTATTGTTAGCACTTGTTGAGCTTTTGGCTCACTTCTTGCTTTACCCTGATATTACAGCTAGCAGCCATGGTTAGATTCAAGCAGACTGCCCGTAAGACCTGTGATGCTGACGCTTATGTTCGAGCTCAGGTAGAATAAGTAATAATAGTTGTGTGAGGACTCGGTATTTGTAATCAGATGTAATAGTTGGTAGTGTTGGGCTGTTTCAAACCCTAAACTGTAAGATCTTGGATTATGGTTGTATAATACTCATTAAAATGATGTAATAGCTATAATTATTTTGCTATTTAAGTTGGGGGTGTGACAGGTTTTGGTATCAGAGCTACGGTTTAGAGTCCCTGAACAGCCCAAATAGGTTATAGGATTTGTGTGTAGGTTATAGATATTATGCGAGAGAGTAGGTTAAGTAAATTATTATTAATACTCCTCTTATTGGTTGTCAGCAAAGGGCGCATTCCTCGTCATCCTCTGGATCGGACGACACTATTGCTTTCTCCGTGTATGCTGAGTTGAGGCGCGAGTTCGACATGCTTCAGGGCAAGTACGACCGACTGATAGACCGACTGAAGAACGTGTATCCGGACAGCCGAAACTATGAAGGGAAGCCCAAGGAGCAGATGATTGCGAGACTTGAGACCTTGGTTGGGTACGTCAACACTAAGCTTGAGGAGATGCCAGCGCACCGGGACCGTACCAGCCAGTATGTCATTCAGATGGTGGCGGATGAGCTCCAGAGCATTGTGAAGACGCTTCGAGAGGAAAAGACTACCAAGCCCCGTTCAGATGGAGTGGAGCCTTAGTTCTTTCCATTTACCTTTCATGTTGTTGTACTATCAGACTCTATGGAATCCCCAGTTGTTTCCGTCTTTCCTTTAAATAAGCCTGTTATTTCTAGAATCAGACTATGTCCCAATCCTATGTACTGTGACCTTTAAAATTTCAATAATTATGTGCTATTGTTCCATTTGCTCTCAACTGTTATTTTATGTTTTTATCATCATATCTGCTTAATTTGGGAACTTGACCCCATATGTAAACAAGAATGCCATGCGATACCCTCGAATCATTTTATCATTCATATTTGTTATAACACAACTCTTATTTCAGGATCATGCCTCCCAAAAAGAAGAATCCAACAACCACCTTCACCACAGACCCAAATATTCTCCAACTACTGGAAACCTTGCAACAGCAAACCAATGCTATAGCTCAACAACAACTAACTCTTCAACAACGAATTGAAAACCAAGATAACCGTGAGCCATATCAACCACCTGAACCACCAGTACCACCAAGACAAATTGTCACTTTCAAGGCTTTTCAGAATGTGAATCCACCTGTATTTCATGATACCACTGATCCAGTGATAGCAAACACATGGATCAAGGAGATGGAAAGGGCTTTTGAGTTGGTACAGTTAGGGGACGATCAGAAGACGCTGTATGCCACTTACTTCTTGAAGGGAGAAGTCATTTATTGGTGGGAATCAGTAAAAGCTATGGAAGTCACTCAGCAGATTTCTTGGGAGAGATTTAAGAAGTTATTTCTGGACAAGTATTACCCTAAGTACATGCAGAATCAGATGGAGCTAAAATTTCTTGAGTTAAAACAAGGGAACATGACTGTACTGGAATATGAGAAGAAGTTCACTGAGTTGTCAAGGTTTGTGACAAAGTATACCAGCACTGAGGAAGAAAAAGCAAAGAAATTTCAGCAAGGATTGGAGCCTTGGATCAGAGATAGGGTGGCTATGTTTGAACTTGAAACTTATGCGGGAGTAGTACAGAAAGCTGCTCTGATTGAGAATAATGGGATGCAGTCAAGGAAAGAGAGGGATAACAAGAAGAGGAAGGTTCCATTTTATGGAGAAAAGTCTGAAGCTGGAAGTTCGCAAGATCGGAATGTAAAGAGGATTGGTTTCCAGAAGGGCGGAAATTTTCAAAGGAAAGGAAATTTGGGCAAAAGGCAAGAATCAAAAGGGAACAATCAGGCAGGCCAAGGGCAAGTTGGAGAAAACAGGTTCCAAAGGCCAGAATGCAAGCACTGTGGCAGAAGGCACCCCGGAGTATGCAATAAGCTGAGTATGACCTGTTATAGGTGCAATCAGAAGGGACATTTGGCCAATGAGTGCAAGATGCCGAAGCCAGGAGTTACGTGCTACAAATGTGGGAAGACTGGACACATGGCTAGGGAGTGTAAGGCAACAGGACCAGTCAGAGCTCTGATGAACGTGGCAAGTACCAGTGCAAGCGTGCCAGCTGAGGTGTTGGCATTACCCCCACCACCCGCACCAGCCCCGCAAGCAACAGCAAGGACATTTGACCTAAAGATGAAAGATGCTGTTCAGAATTCTGAGGTGATAGCAGGTACACTTTTACTCAATAATGTCAAAGCCAAAGTATTGATTGATTCGGGAGCCACAAGATCTTTCATATCAGAATCTTTTATTGATAAGATCCAATGTGATAAAACGGTTATGAGTGAGGTAGTAAATGTGGTAATTGCGAACCAAGAGAAGATTCCTGTGAATCAATTTTGTCCAAAATGTGAGATTGATATTTCAGGATATAAGTTCTCGGCCGACTTGATACTCTTCAAGCTGGGAGAGTTTGATATAATTTTAGGAATGGATTGGTTAGGAGAGAATAGCGCTCAGATAAATTGTAAGACCAAGAGAGTGTATTTAAAGACGAAGAGTGGAGAGAAGGTAGTATTTAAGGGACAGAGGCAAGAGCGACTATTTCTTACAATTATTCAGGCTAAGAAGTTACTTAGAAAAGGTTGTGAGTCGTTCCTAGCATATGTAGTGGATTCAGAGAGAGGCAGCCTCAGCATGGAAGATATTCCTGTAGTTAATGAGTTTCCCGATGTGTTTCCCGGCGAACTACCAGGCTTACCACCAGATCGACAAATTGAGTTCGAAATCAACCTTGCTCCAGGCACGGAACCAGTTTCAAAGGCTCCGTATAGGATGGCACCAGCAGAAATGAAAGAGTTGGCGAGCCAGCTACAAGAATTATTGGATAAGGGAGTGATACGACCAAGTACGTCGCCATGGGGAGCACCTGTTCTCTTTGTGAAGAAGAAAGATGGGAGTATGCGTCTATGCATAGATTACCGGGAGTTGAATAAAGTAACGATCAAGAACCGCTACCCGCTACCAAGGATAGATGACCTTTTTGATCAATTAAAGGGAGCAAAATGTTTTTCGAAGATTGACTTGAGATCGGGATACCATCAATTAAAGATCAAGGAAGAAGATATTCCCAAGACCGCATTTAGGACCAGATATGGGCATTATGAATTCCTAGTAATGTCGTTTGGTTTGACCAACGCTCCGGCCGCATTCATGGATCTGATGAATCGAGTATTTAAGAAGTATTTGGATAAATTTGTCGTGGTATTTATTGATGACATCCTTATTTATTCTAAATCGGAAGAAGAACATATGCAGCATCTCTGGATAGCCTTGGAGATACTCCGACAAGAGAAGTTGTATGCCAAGTTTACCAAATGTGAGTTTTGGTTAAAGGAAGTTCAATTTTTGGGGCATGTTATTGGAAATGATGGAATTAAAGTAGATCCGGCGAAGATTGAGGCAGTTATGAGTTGGGAGAGGCCAAAGACTCCTACGGAAGTGCGAAGTTTTCTAGGATTGGCCGGATACTATAGAAGATTCGTCAAGGATTTCTCGAAGATCGCCACGCCATTGACCAAGTTAACCAGAAAGAATCAAAAGTTTGAATGGAGTGCAGAATGTGAAAATAGCTTTCAAGAGTTAAAACAGAAGTTGGTAACAGCTCCGGTGTTAGTACTTCCAGATGCTCAAGGGAATTTTGTAATATTCAGCGACGCTTCACATAAGGGTTTGGGTTGTGTGTTGATGCAACACAGTAAGGTAATAGCATATGCGTCAAGACAGTTGAAGCCGCACGAGTTAAAGTATCCGACGCATGACTTGGAACTAGCCGCCATAGTGTTCGCACTCAAGATTTGGAGACACTATCTCTATGGAGAGAAGTGTGAAATCTACACGGATCACAAGAGTTTAAAATACATTTTTACTCAGAAAGAGCTCAATATGAGGCAGAGGAGATGGCTGGAATTGATTAAGGACTATGACTGTTCGATAAATTACCATCCTGGAAAGGCGAACGTAGTGGCCGATGCGCTGAGTCGGAAGGAAAGATTGAATGCAGTGATAACATCAAAAGAGTTATCTGAAGAAATCGGAAAATTTGAATTGGAACTTTGTGCTTATGGGAAAGTCAAAGAAGTTTGTCATGCAATAACCTTTCAGCCAACACTACTGGAAAAGATAAAGAAGTATCAAGAGGAAGTAATGGAAAAAGAGAAAAATCAGTTATCTGGAGAAGAGATTAATACTAAAAGGGATGAGCAAGGAATACTAAGGTTTTCATCCAGAATATGGATTCCCCATGTATCTGAATTAAAGAATGAGATCCTCCATGAAGCCCACCATTCGAAATTTTCAATCCACCCGGGAAGCACCAAGATGTATCAAGACTTAAAGAAGAACTTTTGGTGGCCAAATATGAAAAGAGACGTGGCAGAATGGGTTGCGAAGTGCTATACCTGTCAGAAAGTAAAGGCAGAACATCAACGACCACGCGGATTAATTCAGCCCCTGAAGATTCCAGAATGGAAATGGGAAAACATCGCTATGGACTTTATAGTAGGACTACCGCGAACAAAGTCCGGACATGACGCAATATGGGTTATAATTGATCGTCTTACGAAGTCGGCGCATTTCCTTCCAATAAATGAGAAGTCGTCACTGGACAAGTTGGTTCATCTGTATGTGCACGAAATCGTATTAAGGCATGGAGTACCTGTGTCAATAGTTTCAGACAGAGATCCCCGATTTAACTCAAGATTCTGGAAGCAATTCCAGGAATGTCTTGGCACGAAGTTGAATATGAGCACGGCGTATCACCCGCAGACTGATGGCCAGAGTGAAAGAACAATTCAAACAATTGAAGACATGTTGCGCAGTTGTGCAATCGATTTTGCTGGAAGCTGGGACGACCACCTGCCATTAATTGAATTTTCATATAACAACAGCTATCATTCCAGTATCGGCATGCCACCATATGAAGCTTTGTACGGGCGAAAATGTAGATCACCAACAAGTTGGGATGAAGTAGGAGAAGGAAGAATTCTCGGCTCAGAATTGGTACAACAGTTGCATGACTCAGTCAAGTTAATTCAGAAAAGGTTGCTTGCTGCTCAAGATAGACAGAGGAAGTATGCGGATCCAGCGCGTAAGGATGTTCAATTCCAAATTGGCGAAGCTGTGTTGCTAAAAGTGTCACCTAGGAAAGGGTTGATAAGATTTGGCAAGAAAGGAAAGTTAGCACCTAGATACGTAGGTCCTTTTGAGATTTTGAGTCAAGTAGGAAAGGTGGCCTACGAGTTGGCCTTACCACCTCAGTATCAGCATGTGCATAACGTGTTCCATGTGTCGTTGCTTAAGAAGTACAATCCTGACGCTAGCCATGTGATAGAATATGAACCTGTAGAAATTCAGGCAGACCTGTCATTTGTGGAGCAACCGGTTAAAGTACTCGACTGGCAAGTAAAGAGTCTTAGAAATAAATCAGTAAAGTTAGTGAAAGTACTTTGGAGGAACCCTAAGGTCGAAGAGTCGACTTGGGAGTTAGAGTCTGATATGCGTTCCCGGTATCCTCATCTGTTCTCTTAGATTCTGGGGACAGAATCCCTTAAGGGGGAGAGGATGTTACGACCGGCATTTTATGTAATATTATTTGTGAATAATATTAAGTTAAATAAAAATATATTCAATGCTTGTACGTTTGTGTGAGTGAAAATTTCTGCATTTTAAATTTGCTCTGGGTAGTATATGATTTTTCAAAGCAAGAATTTATTTAATTTCTTTATTTTTGATTTATAAGGAATATTCTAAGCTTTGGAAAAATTTTCTTTTAAAAGACATTTTGTACACAAATTTTGAAAATGATTTTATAAAGTCTCTAAAAATCCAAGTTATTTTATGGTATAAATTTTATAATTTTTGAACTTGTACTTTATTATATAAAAATAAATCTTTGGAAATTAGTTGCTTAATAATTATCAAATTACATGAATAACCTTGCATGCAAACTCTCTTCTATTTAACCAAAGGGCTAAAGAGTCAATAACCACCCCACTAACTCACAATTTGCTAGCCAAATTACCTCCTTGACCTTGCATGCAAACTTGCCTAACTTTGGCTAGAGGGTTACTCTTGTAATTTCTCACATCCACTCACTTGTGGGCAAATAAAAACCAAACAATCATGATGATCACTCCACCATTTCTACATTTTTCCTCCCTCTCCTCTCCCTCCTCCCACCTTTCCTCTCGGCTTTTTTTTGCCGAAGCCCTACCCCCTCCCCTTTTCTTCATTCCACATTCAAGTTTCCACCTCCCATACAAGTAAATATTACTTCCTATATCATGATCATTTATATTCCAAAGAGTTTTGAGTAAAAAGTTTAAGTTTTAAAGTTGCATGTTAAGGTTTTAGTGAAACTCAAATATACAATCTTGATTCTTATGGATTTAAGGTTGTTTTTGAGAGGACTACAATGAATGGATAAGTGCCAAGTCATGAGAAGGAAAATCTTGATGATTTAATGGCCATTTCCATCCATTTCATTCGGCCATGACCATATGGGAGCCGAATGAATGGTCCTTGAAATCATTCTTGTTGTTTTGATCAATTTTTGCATGTTTATGTGATAATGACTTAAATTTTGTGGTGATAATTTGATAAAACTCCTTGCATGCTAAGTGATCATCTAGGTATACCTTATGCTAGGCTTGCATGTCAATTTTAAGATGGAATATATGAAGAAAATGGGTTGTTTTGGTTTGAAAAACCCGAAGGCATGCATGCATGTGGAATTCTCTTAGTTTGTTGTAAGATTTTGATCATTTGGAAAAGATTTTGTTAGTGAGCCTTAATTTCAGTAGGAATAATGTGATAATATGGATTTATGCTTCTTGTTGCATGGTAATAATTTGTGGTTATCTTTTATAAAAATATATATCTTGTTGTTTTAAAAGCATAAAGGTTTATGAGTTGTAAAGAATAGTCTCTTTTATTTTGCCATAGTTGCACCATAGGTAAGGATGATCTCACCAAGGGTATTTTGAGAAAAAAAGGAGTTAGTTCAGTAGAACACCAAGTATAGGTCTTGGTTTAAGTATTTAGTTGTTGATAATTGGGTTTGTCAAGTCAAAACCTTGGAAAATGAGAGTTATAGTTTCTGCAGAAAAATCAGTTTAGTACCCTGAGTTTAGAGTGAGTTTTGACCATGTCATTGATGTGCACTTTGAGGCCCAAGCCACCAGAAGTTAGTATGGGGAGTATATAATAGGTTTTAGGAGTTGGTTGGAGGTTTGCATGTCATTTGGTTAGGTGCACAAGTAGTATAACAAAATCTGTCCAGCAGGGGACAGTTTTGTTGCAACTTGGAAATAGGGAGATTTGGCCATGTCATGGGTAGGCCCTCATTAGGCCCAATTGGGCCTTAGTTAGAGGGTATGTCAGAGAAGTTTTTCCAACCATAGTTCATAGGATATGAGCTAGAACCATGTGTCACAAGTTAATTCAAGTCAGGGCATTTTCTGCCCAGAAAAACAGGGGAACCTTGGACTTTTAGCTTAGGCCCAAGAAGGCCCAAGCCAGGCCTTTGAGCCACATCAAGCTTGTGAGATGCCCTTAGGTCAGGAGAGTCTTGTGTAAAAATTTTGAAGAAAAACTTGTAGTTTAAGAGTGTCTAATGCACTCAAGAAACCTTAGTTACCATTCTGAAATTTGCACCAGTGAGCACTTTCACTTATCACATAGTTTTAGGACACTTAGAAGTGAGTATTAGGTCGACCACCATAGTTGTAAGATAGTATAAGGTCAGTAGAACAAAAGGCACAAGTGAGGGTCAATAGGTTTTGGATAATTTAGGAAAGGCACATTGAGTTAGGAAGCCCAAATTCGAAGACTTCGTTTAGTTAGCGACCAAGTAACTTAAGTGGTGAGTCGAGATCATCCAAGCCTAGTGTGGCGTTATGGTGTATATGATGTTATTTGGTATTAATATACGATATGTGATTATGTGGCTACGTGTGTACATTTGAAAATATAAATGTTGGATATGAATTAAGTGTGTATAGGCCTAAGTGCCATCCATGTTTAATTTCGGGTTGTAAATAGGTTAAGATGAAAAGAATATATTATAATAAGGATTATTATTATTTATGTAGGATCTCGAGACGAGGGAAAACTTGCCATAAAAGTCGAGTGAAGCTCCAGTTGTTGCTCCTACTAGTCAGACCAGACCAGTCTATCTCAAGGCAAGTGATTCAACTTGACCTTCGCATTTACTGTAACCAGTTCATATATATATCGATGCAATTATCCTGAGTCATTTTGATATATTTAAATCAAGAGTATCTTTTGTTTATCTTTGAGTTACATAGAGATGCCATGAACCCTCGAGTACGTATTGCAAGTAGTTCAAAAGTCTTTCATGATAGTTTAATGCCATGATAAAATAGAGATGTGTTATAATACCTTATTGATCCTTTTGATTATCATGCTATTGATCCCTGAGAAATCTTGATGTTGCACCCTGATGCTATGATTCAACTCTTGAAATAACCTCGATAGAAACTTTATCTTGATACCTAAAAGCCAATCTTTTCTTAAATTCATTCATGATTGTTTGATAACCCTATCCTTACCCTAAAGCTTGATGCCCTGTTATATCTTGAGCTGATGATCACTTCCTTTATATTTTAGCACCTCTATCCTATTGGAACCAGTGATGCTTATCTCCTTGATGTTCTAATACCTATACCTTGTCTACAACCATTGCTTTAAGCCTAGTTTGGCCTTACTCTTTCATATTATCCAATAGCCTTGCTTAATTTCCTTGTCAAAATTCTTGTTTATGGAAATCTCTCGATTACCCTAATATAGTAAAGTCTAGTAGATCATGGCCCTGAGATTTAGAGTCATAATTCCAGTGTTTCAAGTTGATCTATAACCCCCTGATAAAAATGATTTCAGTCAAAAGAGATTTTGTCATAAATCGGCATCAGTTTTCGAAATGAATAAAAGGTGGATTTTTCAGTCCCAAAGGGGGACAAATGTTTTCTTGAATGGTGGATCTGGACTGAGACGCGAGTCCTTTCCACACTTATATTAGGCTTAAAAGTTGCCTAGGGATTCCCAATAATGTTTTAGAACCCAGCGAGGTTCGGGATTACTTCGCGGCTGATCACCGGCTGTAATCCGTAGCGTCATAAAATGATTTTGATTAAGAATGGTTTTAAAATTTGTTTTGATGCAAGCAAAATGATGCCAACTCACATATGTTTTTATCTTTCGATTATCATTGGTTATGTCATTCCATTGTCATTCCTAAAGGTATATCTCGATTTATGCTTTGCGTTGTATTGTTAGCACTTGTTGAGCTTTTGGCTCACTTCTTGCTTTACCCTGATATTACAGCTAGCAGCCATGGTTAGATTCAAGCAGACTGCCCGTAAGACCTGTGATGCTGACGCTTATGTTCGAGCTCAGGTAGAATAAGTAATAATAGTTGTGTGAGGACTCGGTATTTGTAATCAGATGTAATAGTTGGTAGTGTTGGGCTGTTTCAAACCCTAAACTGTAAGATCTTGGATTATGGTTGTATAATACTCATTAAAATGATGTAATAGCTATAATTATTTTGCTATTTAAGTTGGGGGTGTGACAAGGGTTGTTCTTCTCAGCTTACATGAAATGAAAAGGAGAAAAAAGAACGAATTGAAGAGAATTGTATATATATAAAAAAATATACTGCCACAAAATATCTGGCTTGGAATCTACCTCTGAACTATAGAGGTCTGTCATAGGAGAACAAAACATATATGTATTTATATCAACATCAAGTATTATAGCATCGTATTTCACATGCCTAAATATTTTTGCTATTCCGTCCATCATTCTATGGACCCATGCTCTTCCTCAAGCTTATACACAATCACCTTTGAAACTCCCTCGATATCGAAAATCGAACATGGGATCTCATTCTAGACATCATCGTTACTAGAATTCTATGCTTGTACCGCAACCTTCCTCATATAGTAATACGACTCTCTTTTCACAAGAGGGAATAAATATTCAATAGGTAGATACTCTACTTAATTAGTCTATCAATGATAACTTATACACTACCACGACCCGATTAGTGGTACTCAATCTCAACATCCATTCCAATACAACCCTCACGGTTGTAATCAGCTCATTACTCGCAGAATCATTGCTGCATTACTATGGTCCACTACTGACCTACTGTCGTCATTCACGTTCCATGAAATCTTAATAGCTAACCATACGGAGTCCATAGATATCGTATCAAATTCTTCTAAGGAGTTAACATAATCACCATTCATAATTCATGAAGAACACTCTAGATCCTGATGTACATACATGACATGAAGCAGATAAAATTGCAGAAGAGTTTCAATCAAAGCAACGATAGCAGGTTAATACCATTCTTAATCGTATGCCTTCAATTGAAGACTTAACTCAAAGGTTCGTTTAGTCCTTTTTGAAATATGGTCCTGGATTACTCTCAAGATAGTACCTTCTGAGATAGATAGCCCGCTTATGGCGATTACACGAATTAAACCTTTACCAACTACTATTACGGTTGGGTATTGCACAGTCATCAAAAGGAATGTCAATCTTCCAAACCATAATACAACCATCACAGCTTTAACCATCATCACTGTATCCCTCTCGCACAAGCGCCTATAATTATCCTCTTACATTTAAAGTGTCGGCCACCTCATTGGCCTTTCCTGATAGTAATAGTTCCTTACAATCAATGTCATTTTAACCACCTCCAACTAAATTTTCTACCTTATTTCAATCACTGCTTTTGTGAAGATGTTTTCCTTAAAATCTGATGAGTAAAAAAAATATCACCATTTTTCCATAAGTTATTGCCTCAGTCTTTAGAGGTTAATCACTGTCACGACTGACTCTCAATCCTACTTAGAACATCTTTTATCTTAGGCCCTAATTGCCCTGAACAATTTCGACCTTTACTGGTTCGATCCATACTTTCTCGTGGTTTAACACGTGCCCCACTTGGCATCATTATAATTACGTCATATTTCCTTTATCAACATTTCTATTCTTGAGAATTTTGAATATTACCTTTCTCCTTGTAGGGCATATCAAGATACCATTTATTAATACCAGAATCATTGTCTATATACTTCTGAAAAAAAATTCTCCACTGATTCTTAAAGGTTGTTATTACCTTAATCCTTTCCAATTCATACTGTCAAAACTCATACTATCCCTATTAAGGGTGAAATGCCAACCTTTATGCATTCCCCTAGGATTCATTTTAAGTTACTGATGTTCTATCCTTAATTCCACCTTTAAAAGGTACCTGCATCCTTCCAGGGAAAAGTCATATATCCCTGATAAGGGTGTCTTATTCAATCATTCCCACCTCGATAGTATATGCCTAATTTTCACAATAACATCTGTATTCAAAATGAGGTCAATCAATATGGCCTCCAAAAGATAACAACGGTTATCCGCTTTTCTTGCCTAATTTGGTAACGATAACAAGGATGTTCTGGAAGATATTGGTCGTGTTCAACGCGAACTTCTTCTTAATAATTCCTTATTTACTTTTGTTGTTTATCTCAACAGTCATCTCAATGTTGGGATATCTTTCATACCTGGCGTCTCCCTTTTTGGGTATCATGCCACTGGTCTTACACTTCACCTTCTTGAAGGTCACTTCCTTCATCCAATTTTCTTAATTTCTTACTTTCTTGTCTCCTCAGTCTATCCGCGTCTCATTATTTATCCTTCGAATTATCTCAAGGTTTCCTCGAATCCTCCCAACTTACAGGGGATAAAATATATGTATCTCTTATGCCCTCAACCATCAATTTTAACTCATGGTGAATCACCCTCATCCTGATGAATGCATACTTTTCTATTTCTATTGCTACGAGTCTTTAGGGTTTCCTCATACCCAACTCCCTTATCATACCTCAAACTCTATTGCCTTTATATTCCTTTCCACTTCAGTTTCTTTTTATTTTCCTTTCTCTTATCCTTATTTCATGAACCAACACAACATAAGTATTGATTTCAAACATCCCGTCATTCTGGATTCGTATCCTCAGAACGAATCTTGACAACTTTTACAACTTAGATTCATAATTCATCATACTCATCCGCTTTTGTTCTAGCTCCAAAGCTTTTACACTATCTCCTTATCTTTGGAAATTACTTTCCCGAAAACAATTGACTGAACTTAAATCAGTTTATTATAATCTCTTGCTTCGTGCCTTCCTTGGCCTTTCACCAGCGGGTGGTCTCTCTCTTAGGAGGGTAAGTGACAAAAACACTCTTTTGTGATTCGTCAATCATTCAGAATCTCAAATGATTCCTCTATTTCCTTTAGCCAGGCTCTTGCCTCGACTAGGTCAACCTGTTCCTTGGAACTCTGAGAGCTTAAAGACTTAAAGGTCCTGAAAGAATTTCCTACCGCATTGTTTCCTCAAGGTGGTGGTTGGGGATAATAGTCTAAGTTCTGTCTAGACAGGTCCATAAATTGCCGTATAGGAGTACCGTCTCGGGTCTCCTTTCCTTACTCGACTTTCTGTTTCCTTAGTATGAAATGTTTCAACCTTCTCCCATAATCGGGGTTATCTTATACATTAAAAACCTTGTTTTCCACTCTATTATGTTATGGGTTCTTTCTTTCTTGATGGCAACCTCCCTGACTATCACATTCATGGTTTGCCCTAAATCTTATTCCTTAAACTATGGCTCTCATCTAAGTTCTCATCCTTAAGCTCTTGAACTTTTGGAACCCAATTTCTGTAGGAACACCTCACTATCCCCTTATCATCTTTCTCGGTATGGATCTCTTCTCCAGTCATTGACTCTCTGCCTTCATTCATCACTTTTTCTGGCACAATATGTTCTTTTCCAAAAATTCGGTCTGTATTGCAATCTCAAACAGCTTTTCGGTACCGGCTCCGGTTACCTTCACTTCTATTTCCATTTTCTCAAAATCTCTTATAAACTCTCCCAAAGACATTATTATCTTGAGTCTCTCCTTTTTACTAAGGGCATCAGCCACCACATTGGCTTTCCCTGAATGATAAAGAATCTCCCAATCATAATTCTTGATTAGCTCTAACCACCTCATTTGGCGCATGTTGAGCTCTTTCTGCGTGAAAATGTACTAGAGCACTTATGGCTTGTGTAAATCTCGCACTTTTCCCCATACAAGTAGTGCCTCCAATCTTTAGGGCAAAACTATTGCCACGAGCCCAAGCTCATGGGTGGGGATATCGAATTTTATATTCCCTTAATTATCTTGACGCGTACGCGATTACCTTGCTGTGCTGTATAAGAAGCACCCTAATTCCTTATGCGAAGCGTCACTACACTTCACAAAATCACTTTTTCCATCCGGCAACGCCAATATAGGGAACGTCACCAACCTTTGCTTCGGTTCTTAAAAGTTGTTCTCGCATTTCTCTGTCCATTCGAACTTCTCAGTCTTACGAGTAAGCCGCGTTAAAGGGGCTACTATCTTTACAAACTTGAACGAACCTCTGGTAGTGACCGGCCAATCCTACCTCTGGGAGTTGCCCTAACCATGGTCATCAATTCCTCAGTGGTCCTTTATTCATTCTTGTCAGGATCCTTCACGGGATCCTCCTCAGCAACAATCCCTTCTAGGACAACATCCTCAACCATTACATCCTCAATATCAACATCATCCGGTCCTGCATTAGGATGCTCTATCGGATCCACAATCCGATCTCCAATTAGTAATAAAACATCATCGCGCTGTTACTCCTCAACCTCAGGGTTCGATGTCCCGCTACCATATACGATAACGAACTACGCTTCTATCACGATATTTATAAGGGTTCCCATAAGGGTTTTAACTGTCAGTACTACGTTAGGTAGCCCGACTATGAACTTGGAAAGAGTTCTTATTATCTTAATGAACTTATTATCTTAACGTCACATCATCTCTGAGGTTTATAACGCTTAGCTCTGATACTATTTCTGTAACACCCCCAAATCCGGGGTCGGGGATCCGGGTTGTCACGAGTTCCATTTCCCTTAATAACACCCGATCTTAATAAATAATCAACTATTCTGTACTGTGACCCCACCATAAACACACACACCACAAGTTATAGTCTCAGAGATGAATACCCAAAAATAATCACAAGTCATTTTATTCCACAATTATATGCCAATACACCTTAAAAGGGTTTCTGAATAAATTTACATTTTCCTTGCCATTATTACAATTCATATTATACATAAGTCTGGTACATCAAAAGTTGAAGCCTAGCCTATTGGTAGTTCCTACCTCAGCTACAGCGACATCAACGCCTATAGGAAACTGCGGAACGTTTCCTATCCGCTCGCGAATTGGGAGCTTGGTCTTGTTCATCTTTTCTATCTTTTGTTGTGTGATGAAAGAAGAAAGCAAGGGTGAGCAGCAAGCCCACCAAAATAATATGTATAATGATTTACAGTATATGAGCCTTCTCATTAGTACTCATGAAAGTCTTGGTCAAAAGAAATGAACCAAGTTTGATATCTTAATGCGATGAAGTCGCAAAATATTCAGTATATATACATATATACTTTTCAAAATCTTGGAAGTCCTCTTCCATGCATAATATACATAGAGTTCCAGTTTATAACTGTATAAAACTATCGTTGTAAGGTGATCTCATATATCTAACCTTGTCTCAACATTTTTCTGAAAATCTTTGTCATGCATAAAATAATCATTTACTAGATATAAGTTTAAAAGATGAAGTTACAATATACTCCAATATACTTATATCTTTTCCAAATACTACTTGAACTACCACCGTTCAAGTTATAATTAGTTCAAAAGTTCATCACATAGATGAGACTACAAGATAATACTTGAATAGATTCAATCTTTAAAATATCATCAAAATAAAATGAAGTTATGAGATACTTCATTTGATGCAAACATCATTTTGAAAACTTGACCCTGCCAACACTCAACAATCGCCCAACCGTAGCCTTTCTATCGAAGTGCTCTGGGTAGTGTTGCAGAAATATCCAATTGGATGATGAACTCATTACGGGACTTTGCCGCGCCAGGAAGACCACTTACGATGATCAGTCGTAGTAGTGCAACCCCACCATTTTCTACATGTAGAGGAGAACCTGTCGGATTTACTTGTCAACCGAACACTGAACTCCTAAGGAATGGACCGCCTTAGCGAAACTTCCAGGCCATTTGGGCCAATATAATAAGGCTGGGCCGGCGCTACTCGACCACTTACGCCACTCCTAGTTCAGATGAAATCCATGACTCTGAAACGTAAAGCTCGTCCCCACTTTCCCCAAGTAGAAACTTGTTGATACGGCTCCACCAAGAAGTCGTATCTAGTTGGAAAGGAAAATTCACCGATATTTCTCAGGCGATGCCTTTTAATGGATTAACTTGTTCCAAGAATTTTACTTCCCGAGTGTTGGGTAAGTAATCAAAATTCTTTTATCAAGACAGCAACCTTGTTGCGAATATAAAACACACCACAGAGCCGGATCCCTCAGGTTTTGAGCGAGTATTTAAATCCCCTTCAAAAGGAGGATCTTAAATATAAAAATGAGTTTTGGGATCCGCTCTAACTTTTAAAAATCATTTTGAAGGCTCGCGAAACATTTTTAAGAATGTTCTGAGTGATGTTGATTTAGTAAAATAAATCAGTCCCAATATATTAGAAAATATCTGAATATTATTATTTGAATAATATTCCCATAAAGAATAATCTTTATAAAAATAATTGAAGTAGAAGTTGTAAAACTTATACTTGAAATGAATAGTAAATAATCAAAGATATACTTATACGAAAGTAATATCTTTATTTGAATATCAAAAGTAAGTTTGATTATCGAACATTATTCTTTAATAAAATAAAGAATATTAATAAATAATAAGCGGAGTCATAATACCTCGAATGAATATTATAAATAATATTCATTAAATAAAATAAAGGAGTCATATATCCTCAAATGAATATCCAAGTAATATTCAATAAATAATATAAAGGAGTCATAAGTCCTCGAATGAATATTCAAGATAATATTCATTAATAAAATAAAGTTATCGAATAAACCTTATTCGATTAATAGTTTTGAAAACTATAACCATATATATATATAAATATATATATATAAAATCTACTCGGGATCCTCGACTCCCGGTTTTAGAAAATGTTTTCACCTTTGGGTCCCTATACTAAGGGTATATGCAAATTACTGCTATTCTCTAGCATATGTATTATCAACTGAACCAACAGATATATATATGGAAAGAATACGAAACAGGCATGCATATGTACCATATCACATGCTACAATATATCGCAAGAATTTGCTAATATAACCATCATGCATCTATTACAAGATAATGCATATACAAGTGTATACATCACAACAACAGTATAACGGGTAGAAAACTTGCCTGAGTGCTCCCGGATAGACTTAAGCTTAGAGTGGGTCCGATAACCTATAAACAACAACATAAGTCGGAATTAACCCCGGTCGCTTAAGAAACTAGACTTTAACCATTTAGAGTCCTAACGTTCGCTTTCGCGCTTAACGATTTACTTAAGTCGCTCGAGTACCCTCGGCTCCCCCATTTTTAATAAATTAACCATTAAGGGTTTTAAGGCGATTCTTTCGCAAGTGTCTTACCAACTGCCTAACACTCTTACCATAATTGTTTCATACACTAATTAACCCTTTTAGGTCTTTAACCTATGTTTCAAAGTAAGGCGAGGGGAAAAGTTTCATTCGCGAAACGCCGTTACTTAAAACGGTCGTTTCTCCTAAACCGTACATCGGAATCAAACGAACTACATATCAAAACGAAGCTCGTAACATGAACTATCTAAACATGGCAATGGTTATAATCTAGCAGGGAGTTCTCGGGTCCAAATGTTATGAACAAAAGCAGTCTAAAGTAAATCGGACATTACGACGGCTATGTTTATGCGATTTCCCAATTTTATACCATTCCAATTCAACCACCAATCAATCCACAATCACAACCAAATCAAAACTCCATCCATACTACATCATAACAGCCCCAACAACTCAACATTAACAATTTATACTTATTCCCCACATAAACTAAAAGCTTTACTTAAGTTCTTTAACTAATTATCAAGATTTACAACTCCAAAAACACCACAAAACCAACTAATCTCTACAAACTCAACCAAACTTTAAACAAACAAGCATCATGCTTCATATATACTATATCAATCATATTCATTCCTAATTACTCAAAACTAAAGCTAGGGTTTGGAGTTTATACCTTCCTTGGAGCTTTTAATCAATGAAAGATCCTTGGAATGCCCATGGAAGCCTTGATCTATGCTTAAGCTACGTTCAAGAAAACCAAAGTTATATTTCTTGAAGGTTACTATTCACCATCTTCTTCCTTGATTTATTGGAAGAGATTGTGAGGGAATTAGAAGCTTAAACTTATAGGACATCCATATCTATGTACAAGGAACCTTAGATAATTACCTTGTGATTTAACAATGCTTGGAACTTGATTTTTGAAAATTTCTTCTTTGAAAAAGAAGAAAAGCCGAGAGCAAGATGATGAGAATGAAATGATTTTGTGTTTTTTGATTTGTTTGGCCTAGCTTGGTTGTTTTTTGTTTTGTTTTTGGTTAATTACCTTAATAACCTTATATTTGTGTGGTTATAAACCAACCACACCTCCTCCTTCCCTATGTCATGCTTGCATCACCTTATTGTGTCATCATCTCTTACTTGCCCTCTTCTCATTGGTTGGGTGACCTCATCATCCCTAACCTCCTTGATTAACCTCCTAATTGTTTGCCTAATGACCGCTGATCTGTTATACGGTTCGCTTAACCTTCGTTTTCGTTTATCGTTTGAGGGATCATACCCGGGATCTTATTACTTGGGTTTCCTTAACATTTCTCAATACATTATAATCCTTTTATGATCCTCTCTTATAATCCTTTAATTTAAATCCTTTTTATCCTGTGACCTTATACTCAATTCTTTCCGTATCTAGTGGATTTCTGGGAAAAATCAAAGTGTTCGGAATTGGATTCTGACGATCTTTACATACACTTATATACCACATAAAGTACTAATAATATCCCAGAAGATCAATAACAGAACCCCTACATAGTGTGGCATGAAAAATTTTCTCATTTAGCATAATCTGCAAAATCACTATTCATAAGGGTTTCAAAAATTTCCAAAAATTGGGGTTATTACACTTTTCACCATATTAGAGTCACTTTGCACCCTACAAGAGTCACCTGCCACCATATATTGATACAATTAACATGTTAAAATCATGTACATGCAATTCGACATCCTTTAACGACCTCTTGGTACCCCTTTCCTACAAGTCAATTTTGGGCCACATTTTGGCACTAATCAATCATGTAAGTTACTTCTCACAATATTAGAGTCACTTTGCACCTTATAAGAGTCACTAGCCATTAAATATCGGTACAATTAACATGTTAACATCATGTACATGCAATTAGAAATCCTTTTACAACCTCTTATTGCCACATTCATACAAGTCAATTTTGGTACACATTCTGGTTCTAATTAACCATGTAAGTCACTTTTCACTATATTAGAGTCATTGTGCACCCTATATGAGTCACTTTACACAACCTATTTGTATAATTAACATGTTAAAATCATATACATCCAATTTGACACCTTTTTACCACATCTTAGTTCCACTTTCATACAGGTCAATTTTTTTCCATATTTTGGTTCTAATCAACCATGTAAGTCACTTTTCACCATATTAGAGTCACTTTACACCCTATAAGAATCACTTTTCACCATATATACAACAATTGATATGTTAACATCATACACATCTAATTTGACATCCTTTTACTACCTATTAATGCCACTTTCATACAAGTTAATTTTGTTCCATATTTTGGCTCAAATCAACCATGTAAGTCACTTTTCACCATATTAGAGTCACTTTGCACCCTGTAAGAGTCACTTGCCACCATATATTGATACAATTAACATGTTAACATCATGTACATACAATTAGACATCCTTTAACCACTATTTGGTACCACTTTCTTATAAGTCAATTTTGGGGCACATTTTGGCTCTAATCAAACATGTAAGTGACGTCTCACAATATTATAGTCACTTTGCACTCTATAAGAGTCACTTGCCACCATATATTGATACAATTAACATGTTAACATCATGTACATGCAATTAGACATGCTTTAACCACCTCTTGGTACCCCTTTCCTAGAAGTCAATTTTGGGCCAAATTTTGGCTCTAATCAATCAAATAAGTTACTTCTCACCATATTAGAGTCACTTTCCACCTTATAAGAGTCACTTGCCATCAAATATTGGTACAATTAACATGTTAACATCATGTACATGCAATTAGAAATCCTTTTACAACCTCTTAGTGGCACATTCATACAAGTAAATTTTGGTCCACATTTTGGTTCTAATTAACCATGTAAGTCACTTTTCACTATATTAGAGTCATTTTGCACCCTATATGAGTCACTTTCCACAACCTATTTGTATAATTAACATGTTAACATAATATACATCCAATTTGACATCGTTTTACCACATTTTAGTTCCACTTTCATATAGGTCAATTTTGTTCCACATTTTGGTTCTAATCAACCATGTAAGCCACTTTTCACCATATTAGAGTCACTTTGCACCTTATAAGAGTCACTAGCCATTAAATATCGGTAAAATTAACATGTTAACACCATGTACATGCAATTAGAAATACTTTTACAACCTCTTAGTGCCACATTCATACAAGTCAATTTTGGTCCACATTTTGGTTCTAATTAACCATATTAGTCATTTTTCACCATATTAGAGTCACTTTGCACCCTATAAGAGTCACTTTCACGATATATACAACAGTTAACATGTTAACATCATATACATCCAATTTGACATACTTTTTCCACCTATTAATTCCACTTTCATACAAGTTAATTTTGTTCCACATTTTGGCTCTAATCAACCATGTAAGTCACTTTTCACCATATTAGAGTCACTTTGCACCCTACAAGAGTCACTTGCCACCTTATATTGATATTATTAACAGGTTAACATCATGTACATGCAATTAGACATCCTTTAACGACCTCTTGGTTCCCCTTTCCTACAAGTCAATTTTGGGCCACATTTTGGCTCTAATCAATCATCTAAGTTACTTCTCACCATATTAGAGTCACTTTGCACCTTATAAGAGTCACTTGCCATCAAATATTGGTACAATTAGCATGTTAACATCATGTACATGCAATTAGAAATCCTTTTACAACCTCTTAGTGCCACATTCATACAAGTCAATTTTGGTTCACATTTTGGTTCTAATTAACTATGTAAGTCACTTTTCACCATATTAGAGTCATTTTGCAGCCTATATGAGTCACTTTCCACCAAATATTTGTACAATTAACATGTTAACATCATATATATACGATTTGATATCCTTTTACCACCTCTTAATTCCACTTTCATATAGGTCAATTTTGTTCCACATTTTGGTTCTAATCAACCATGTAAGTCACTTTTCACCATATTAGACTCACTTTGCACCCTATAAGAGTCACTTGCCACCATATATTGATACAATTAACATGTTAACATCATGTACATGCAATTAAACATCCTTTAACCACCTCTTGGTACCCCTCTCTTACAAGTCAATTTTGGGACACATTTTGGCTCTAATCAAACATGTAAGTGACGTCTCACAATATTATAGTCACTTTGCACTATATAAGAGTCATTTGCCACCATATATTGATACAATTGACATGTTAACATCATGTACATGCAATTAGACATGCTTTAACCACCTCTTGGTACCCCTTTCCTACAAGTCAATTTTGGGCCAAATTTTGGCTCTAATCAATCAAATAAGTTACTTCTCACCATATTAGAGTCACTTTGCACCTTATAAGAGTCACTTGCCATCAAATATTGGTACAATTAACATGTTAAGGTCATGTACATGCAATTAGAAATCCTTTTACAACCTCTTAGTGCCACATTCATACAAGTCAATTTTTGTCCACATTTTGGTTCTAATTAACCATGTAAGTCACTTTTCACTATATTAGAGTCATTTTGCACCCTATATGAGTCACTTTCCACAACCTATTTGTATAATTAACATGTTAACATAATATACATCGAATTTGACATCGTTTTACCACATTTTAGTTCCACTTTCATACAGGTCAATTTTGTTCCACATTTTGGTTCTAATCAACCATGTAAGTCACTTTTCACCATATTAGAGTCACCTTGCACCCTATAAGAGTCACTTTCACCATATATACAACAATTAACATATTAACATCATGTACATGCAATTAGAAATCCTATTACAACTACATTCATACAAGTCAATTTTGGTCCACATTTTGGTTCAAATTAACCATGTAAGTCATTTTTCACCATATTAGAGTCATTTTGCACCCTATATGAGTCATTTTGCGCCTTATAACAATTAATTGCCATCATATATTTGTTCAATTAACATGTTAACATCGTGTACATGCAATTAGAAATCCTTTTACGTCCTCTTAGTGCCACATTCATACAAGTCAATTTTGGTCCACATTTTGGTTCTAATTAACCATTTTAGTCACTTTTCACCATATTAGAGTCACTTTGCACCATATATGAGTCACTTTCCACCATATATTTGTACAATTAACATGTTAACATCATATACATCCGATTTGACCTCCTTTTACCACCTCTTAATTCCACTTTTATACAGGTCAATATTGTTCCACATTTTGGTTCTAATCAACCATGTAAGTCACTTTTCACCATATTAGAGTCACTTTGCACCCTATAAGTGTCATTGCCACCATATATTGATACAATTAACATGTTAACATCATGTACATACAATTAGACATCCTTTAACCACCTCATGGTACCCCTTTCTTACTAGTCAATTTTGGGCCACATTTTGGCTCTCATCAAACATGTAAGTGACTTCTCACAATATTAGAGTCACTTTGCACCTTATAAGAGTCACTAGCCATTAAATATCGGTACAACTAACATGTTAACACCATGTACATGCATTTAGAAATCTTTTACAACCTCTTAGTGCCACATTCATACAAGTCAATTTTGGTCCACATTTTGGTTCTAATTAACCATATTAGTCATTTTTCACCATATTAGAGTCACTTTGCACCCTATAAGAGTCACTTTCCACGATATATACGACAGTTAACATGTTAACATCATATACATCCAATTTGACATACTTTTTCCACCTATTAATGCCACTTTCATACAAGTTAATTTTGTTCCACATTTTGGCTCTAATCAACCATGTAAGTCACTTTTTACCATATTAGAGTCACTTTGCACCCTACAAGAGTCACTTGCCACCTTATATTGATACAATTAACATGTTAACATCATGTACATGCAATTAGACATCCTTTAACGACCTCTTGGTACCCCTTTCCTACAAGTCAATTTTGGGCCACATTTTTGCTCTAATCAATCATGTAAGTTACTTCTCTTCATATTAGAGTCACTTTGCACTTTATAAGAGTCACTTGCCATCAAATATTGGTACAATTAGCATGTTAACATCATATACATCCAATTAGAAATCCTTTTACACCCTATATGAGTCACGTTCCACCATATATTTGTACAATTAACATGTTAACATCATATACATCCGATTTGACATCCTTTTACCACCTCTTAATTCCAGTTTCATACAGGTCAATTTTGTTCCACATTTTGGTTCTAATCAACCTTGTAAGTCACTTTTCACCATATTAGAGTCACTTTGCACCCTATAAGAGTCACTTGCCACCATATATTGATACAATTAACATGTTAACATCATGTACATGCAATTAGACATCCTTTAACCACCTCATGGTACCCCTTTCTTACTAGTCAATTTTGGGCCACATTTTGGCTCTAATCAAACATGTAAGTGACTTCACACAATATAAGAGTCACTTTGCACCTTATAAGAGTCACTTGCCATTAAATATCGGTACAATTAACATGTTAACACCATGTACATGCAATTAGAAATCCTTTTACAACTTCTTTGTGCCACATTCATACAAGTCAATTTTGGTCCATATTTTGGTTCCAATTAACCATGTTAGTCACTTTTCACCATATTAGAGTCACTTTTGCACCCTATAAGAGTCACTTTCCACCATATATTGATACAATTAACATGTTAACATCATGTACATACAATTAGACATCCTTTAACCATCTCTTGGTACCCCTTTCCTACAAGTCAATTTTGGGCCACATTTTGGCTCTAATCAATCATGTAAGTTACTTCTCACCATATTAGACTCACTTTGCACCTTATAATAGTCACTTGCCATCAAATATTGGTACAATTAACATGTTAACATCATGTACATGCAATTAGAAATCCTTTTACAACTTCTTAGTGCCACATACAAGTCAATTTTTGTCCACATTTTGGTTCTAAAAAACCATGTAAATCACTTTTCACTATATTAGAGTCATTTTGTACCCTATATGAGTCACTTTCCACAACCTATTTGTATAATTAACATGTTAACATCATATACATCCAATTTGACATACTTTTACCACCTATTAATGCCACTTTCATACAAGCTAATTTGGTTCCACATTTTGGTTCTAATCAACCATGTAAGTCACTTTTCACCATATTAGAGTCACTTTGCACCCTATAAGAGTCACTTGCACCATATATACAACAATTAACATGTTAACATCATGTACATGCAATTAGAATTCGTTTTACAACCTCTTAGTGCCACATTCATACAAGTCAATTTTGATCCACATTTTGGTTCTAATTAACCATGTAAGTCACTTTTCACCATATTAGAGACATTTTGCACCTATATGAGTCACTTTGCACCTTATAACAGTCACTTGCCATCATATATTCGTACAATTAACATGTTAACATCGTGTACATGCAATTAGAAATCATTTTACCTCCTCTTAGTGCCACATTCATACAAGTCAATTTTGGTCCACATTTTGGTTCTAATTAAACATGTTAGTCACTTTTCACCATATTAGAGTCACTTTGCACCCTATATGAGTCACTTTCCACCATATATTTGTACAATTAACATGTTAACATCATATATATCCGATTTGACATCCTTTTACCACCTCTTAATTCCACTTTCATACAGGTCAATTTTGTTCCAGATTTTGGTTCTAATCAACCATGTAAGTCACTTTTCACCATATTAGAGTCACTTTGCACTCTATAAGAGTCACTTGCCACCAAATATTGATACAATTAACATGTTAACATCATGTACATGCAATTAGACATCCTTTAACCACCTCATGGTACCCCTTTCTTACTAGTCAATTTTGGGCCACATTTTGGCTCTAATCAAACATGTAAGTGACTTCTCACAATATTAGAGTCACTTTGCACCTTATAAGAGTCACTTGCCATCAAATATTGGTACAATTAACATGTTAACATCATGTACATGCAATTCGAAATCCTTTTACAACTTCTTAGTGCCACATTCCTACAAGTCAATTTTGGTCCACATTTTGGTTCTAATTAACCATATAAGTCACTTTTCACTATTATAGTCATTTTGCACCCTATATGAGTCACTTTCCACAACCTATTTGTATAATTAACATGTTAACATCATATACATCCAATTTGATATACTTTTACCAACTATTAATGCCACTTTCATACAAGTTAATTTTGTTCCATATTTTGGCTCTAATCAACCATGTAAGTCACTTTTCACCATATTAGAGTCACTTTGCACCCTATAAGAGTCACTTGCACCATATATACAACAATTAACATGTTAACATCATGTACATGCAATTAGAAATCCTTTTACAACCTCTTAGTGCCATATTCATATAAATCAATTTTGGTCCACATTTTAGTTCTAATTAACCATGTAAGTCTCTTTTCACCATATTAGAGTCATTTTGCACCTTATATGAGTCACTTTCCACCTTATAACAGTCACTTGCCATCATATATTGGTACAATTAACATGTTAACATCGTGTACATGCAATTAGAAATAGTTTTACCTCCTCTTAGTGCCACATTCATACAAGGTAATTTTGGTCCACATTTTGGTTCTAATTAACCATGTTAGTCACTTTTCACCATATTAGGGTCACTTTGCATCCTATATGAGTCACTTTCCACAACCTATTTGTATAATTAACATGTTAACATCATATACATCCAATTTGACATACTTTTACCAACTATTAATGCCACTTTCATACAAGTTAATTTTGTTCCACATTTTGGCTCTAATCAACCATGTAAGTCACTTTTCACCATATTAGAGTCACTTTGCACCCTATAAGAGTCACTTGCACCATATATACAGCAATTAACATGTTAACATCATGTACATGCAATTAGAATTCCTTTTACAACCTCTTAGTGCCATATTCATATAAATCAATTTTGGTCCACATTTTAGTTCTAATTAACCATGTAAGTCACTTTTCACCATATTAGAGTCATTTTGCACCTTATATGAGTCGCTTTGCACCTTATAACAGTCACTTGCCATCATATATTGGTACAATTAACATGTTAACATCGTGTACATGCAATTAGAAATAGTTTTACCTCCTCTTAGTGCCACATTCATACAAGGTAATTTTGGTCCACATTTTGGTTCTAATTAACCATGTTAGTCACTTTTCACCATATTAGGGTCACTTTGCACCCTATATGAGTCACTTTCCACAACCTATTTGTATAATTAACATGTTAACATCATATACATCCAATTTGACATACTTTTACCAACTATTAATGCCACTTTCATACAAGTTAATTTTGTTCCATATTTTGGCTCTAATCAACCATGTAAGTCACTTTTCATCATATTAGAGTCACTTTGCACCCTATAAGAGTCACTTGCACCATATATACAACAATTAACAAGTTAACATCATGTACATGCAATTAGAATTCCTTTTACAACTTCTTAGTGCCACATTCATACAAGTCAATTTTAGTCCACATTTTGGTTCTAATTAACCATGTAAGTCACTTTTCACCATATTAGAGACATTTTGCACCTATATGAGTCACTTTGCACCTTATAACAGTCACTTGCCATCATATATTGGTACAATTAACATGTTAACATCGTGTACATGCAATTAGAAATCATTTTACCTCCTCTTAGTGCCACATTCATACAAGTCAATTTTGGTCCACATTTTGGTTCTAATTAACCATGTTAGTCACTTTTCACCATATTAGAGTCACTTTGCACCCTATATGAGTCACTTTCCACCATATATTTGTACAATTAACATGTTAACATCATATACATCCGATTTGACATCCTTTTACCACCTCTTAATTCCACTTTCATACAGGTCAATTTTGTTCCACATTTTGGTTCTAATCAACCATGTAAGTCACTTTTCACCATATTAGAGTCAGTTTGCACCCTATAAGAGTCACTTGCCATCATATATTGATACAATTAACATGTTAACATCATGTACATGCAATTAGACATCTTTAACCACCTCGTGGTACCTCTTTCTTACTAGTCAATTTTGGGCCACATTTTGGCTCTAATCAAACATGTAAGTGACTTCTCACAATATTAGAGTCACTTTGCACCTTATAAGAGTCACTTGCCATCAAATATTGGTACAATTAATGTAACACCCCCAGATCCGGGGTCGGGGATCCGGGTTGTCACGGTCTTTCTTTCCACAATATCACTTCACTTAATTAATAATAAATAACCTCATGCTGTGACCCCATACTAACACACACCACAACCCGTTATAGTCTCAGAGATGAAATTGAAATAAGTACAAGTCTTTGAGTCCACAATTTAAAAGTTATTACAACCCAAAACGATTACTTGATAAATTTACAGTTAATTGCCATTATCTGCCACAAGTTATAATTATACATAATTGATTCTCAAAAGTAGATGGTCTGATCTACAATAGATCTACCTCTGCAGCTATAGCAGCTACAACATCATCGGGAAGACGCGGGACGCTTCCCACGCGCTTGCGCTGGGTCTGCTGGAGTCTGGCCATCTTTCCTAACTGTTGTTGTGTGATGAAGAAATAAAGCAAGAGTGAGCCTTACAGCTCGCAAGATAATATATAGTGATAACAATAATATAAGTATCTAAATGGATATTTACTAAAATCTTTTATCAAGTGTAAGATAATTACTTACTAGATATAAGTAAAAACAAGGAATGAAGTTACCAAATACTTCACTACACTTATATCATCTATAAAGCTACTTGAACTACCACTGTTCAAAGTATAAAGAGTTTTTAACAGTTCATCACATAGATGAGACTACAAAATAAGATTTGAATAGATTAAATCTTTGAAATATTATTAAAGGAAATGAAGTCATGATATACTTCATTAAGTTCTGATATATATATATATATATATATATATATATATATATATATATATATATCCACATATACATCTTCTTTATACAATTTCCTGAAAACCTCTGTCATGTAAAGTATGAACAGAGTTGCAATATCCAATAAATTTGGAAAGGAAAAGAATTTTGGCATAAACCAGATATCTTGCTGATCAGGCAAAGATACCAATAAGTAACCTTTTCTACTAGTAGATGGATGAATCCCCCACCGGTCATCACCCTGGCCACATAAGGACCTTGTGCTGGACCGCCACCTGACCTCTTACGCGTTGATGGACTGCCACCCAGCCACTTACACTTCGATAGACCGTACCCCGGCCTGTCGCTTATGCCTACTCAATTAGATGGGCTTACTTCCCGAACATTGGGCAAGTAATCAATTCATTTACCAAAACTGCAACCTCGTTGCGAATATAAAATACACCACAGATCCGGATTCCCCAGGTTTTGAGCGAGTATTTAAATCCCCTTAAAAAGGAAGATCTTAAATATAAAAATGAATTTTGGGATCCGCTCTGACTTTAAAAATCATTTTGAAGACTCGAAAACACTTTATAGAGTGTTTGGAGTAAAGCTGATTTAATGAAGTAAATCAGTCCCCATAATATTTAGAAAATGACTGAATATTATTATTTAAATAATATTCCCATAAAGAATAATCTTTATAAAAATAATTGAAGTAGAAGTATTAAAACTTATACTTGAAACGAGTATTAAATAACCAAAGATATACTTATATGAAAGTACTACCTTTATTTGAATAATCGAAAATAAGTTTGATTATTGACACCTTATTCTTTAATAAAATAAAGAATATACCTCAGCAAATAATCGGAGTCATAGATCCTCAAATGAATATTCAAATAATATTCATTAAATAATATAAACTGAGTTATAAGCCCTCGAATGAATATTCAAATAATATTCAATAAATAATATAAAAGAGTCATAAGCCCTCGAATGAATATTCAAATAATATTCAATAAATAATATAAAAGAGTCATAAGCCCTCGAATGAATATTCAAATAATATTCAGATAAATAAATAAAAGGGTCATAAGCCCTCGAATGAATATTCAAATAATATTCAGATTAATAAATAAAAGGAGTCATAAGTCCCCGAATGAATATTCAAAATAATATTCATTTAATATAAATGAGTCATACGCCTTCGAATAATATTCGAAATAATATTCAATAATAAAATAAAGTTAAAGTTATCGAATAAACCTTATTCGATTAATAGTTTGGAAAACTATAACCATATATATATATAAATATATATATATATATATATCCATATCCATATATACAAAATCTACTCGGGATCCTCGACTCCCGGTTTTAGAAAATATTTTCACCTTTGGGTCCCTATACTAAGGGTTTATTCAAGTTACCGCTATCCTCTAGCATAGGTATTATCAACTGAACCAACAGATATATATTTCAAGAATATGAAACAGGCATGCATATATACCATATCACATGCTACAATATATCGCAAGAATTTGCTAAATAACCAATATGCATTTATCGCAAGATCATGCATATACAAATGTATACATCACAACAACAGTATAACGGATAGAATACTTGCCTGAGCGACTCGGGGTGATAAAAGGCTCGGGATGAGTCTGGTAACCTATAAACAACAAGTAAGTTGGAATTAAACCAAAATCACTTGTAAATCTATACTTTAACTAACTTAGACTCTAACGCTTGTTTTGCGCTCACTGATTTGCTTAAGTCACTCGGGTACCCTCGGCTCCATCATTTTTAATAATTTAACCTTTACGAGTTTTAAAGCGATTCCTTCGCGAGTGTCTTACCAACTGCCTAACACACTTACCATAAATGTTTCATACATTAATTAACCCTTTTTGGTCTTTAACCTATGTTTCAAAGTAAGGCGAGGGAAAAAGTTTCGTTCGCGAAACGCCGTTACTTGAAACGGTCGTTTCTCCTAAACCGTGCATCGGAATCGAACGAACTACATATCAAAACGAAGCTCGTAACATGAGCTATCTAAACATGGCAGTGGTCATAAACTAGCAGGGGTTCTCGGGTCCTAATGCTATGCACAAAAACAGTCCAAAGAAAATCGGACGTTACGACGGCTATGTTTACGCGATTTCCAAATTTTAAACCATTCAAAACCAACCACAAACCAACCTCAAATCCAACATACAACCAACATCCATCCTTATCACATCATAACAACCCCAACCCATTCAATTTAATCATTCATACTTATGCCTAAACTTAACTTTAATCATACTTAAGTTCTTTTAAATCAAAACCACAACATTTACCATTCCATTTCACTACCATTTCAAATCCCAAACTCTAAATCACAACAACAAGCTACAATATCATCCTACTAATCAAAATCATCTTATAATATATAGGAATCTAGGGTTTGGAGATGGTATACCTTCCTTGAAGTGGTGGGAGGAGCTAGGAAGCCTTAAGAAGCTTTGAGAAGTCTTAAGAATGCTTGGATCTTCAAGAAAAACAAGAAAAATTTCAAGTTAAAAACTTGAAAACACTATTTATTGTCTTCTTCTTTGATTAAATGAAGAAGATTGAGAAGGAATTAATGGCTTAAACTCATGATATAGTCCTAACTAAGCATGAAGATGATTAGGAAATTATCTTACCAATTTAGGAGGCTTGGATCTTGAGTTTTGAAATTCTTTGCCTTTAAAATGCTAAAAAGCCGAGAGCTCTTCAAGAACAAGCCTTGGTTGCTTTTTGATTTTTGATGAAAATGATTTTACTTGGCTTGGTTGACTTGTTTTTGTGTTTGCTTTAGTCAATTACCTTCTTGCCCTTGAATTTGTGTGGTTCTCATTCAACCACACCTCCTTCCTTCCCATGTCATGCTTGTGTCATCCTCATGATGTCATCCTCCCTTCCTTGTCCTCTTTCTATTGGTTGGATGACATCATTCCCACTAATCCCTTTGATTAACTTCCTAATCGTTTGCCTAATGACCGCTGATCTGTTATACGGTTCGCTTAACTTTCGTTCTCGTTTATCGTTTGAAGGATCATACCCGGGATCTTATTACTTAGGTTCCCTTAACCTTTCTCAATACATTATATTCCTTTTTATGATCCTCTATTATAATCCTTTAATTTAAATCCTTTTTATCCTGTTACCTTATACTCAATTCTCTCCGTATCTTGTGGATTTCCGGGAAAAACCAAAGTGTTCGGAATTGGATTCTGACGATCTTTACATACACTTATATACTTCATAGAGTACTAATAATATCCCAGAATATCCATAACAGAACCCCTACATAGTGTGGCGTGAAAAGTTTTCTCATTCAGCTAAAACACTATTCACAAGGGTTACAAAAAGTTGAAAATTTTGGGGTTATTACAATTAACATGTTAACATCATGTACATGCAATTCGAAATCCTTTTACAACTTCTTAGTGCCACATTCCTACAAGTCAATTTTGGTCCACATTTTGGTTCTAATTAACCATATAAGTCACTTTTCACTATATTATAGTCATTTTGCACCCTATATGAGTCACTTTCCACAACCTATTTGTATAATTAACATGTTAACATCATATACATCCAATTTGACATACTTTTACCAACTATTAATGCCACTTTCATACAAGTTAATTTTGTTCCATATTTTGGCTCTAATCAACCATGTAAGTCACTTTTCACTATATTAGAGTCACTTTGCACCCTATAAGAGTCACTTGCACCATATATACAACAATTAACATGTTAACATCATGTACATGCAATTAGAAATCCTTTTACAACCTCTTAGTGCCATATTCATATAAATCAATTTTTGTCCACATTTTAGTTCTAATTAACCATGTAAGTCACTTTTCACCATATTAGAGTCATTTTGCACCTTATATGAGTCACTTTGCACCATATAACAGTCACTTGCCATCATATATTGGTACAATTAACATGTTAACATCGTGTACGTGCAATTAGAAATAGTTTTACCTCCTCTTAGTGCCACATTCATACAAGATAATTTTGGTCCAAATTTTGGTTCTAATTAACCATGTTAGTCACTTTTCACCATATTAGGGTCACTTTGCACCCTATATGAGTCACTTTCCACAACCTATTTATATAATTAACATGTTAACATCATATACATCCAATTTGACATACTTTTACCAACTATTAATGCCACTTTCATACAAGTTAATTTTGTTCCACATTTTGGCTCTAATCAACCATGTAAGTCACTTTTCACCATATTAGAGTCACTTTGCACCCTATAAGAGTCACTTGCACCATATATACAATAATTAACATGTTGACATCATGTAAATGCAATTAGAAATCCTTTTACAACCTCCTAGTGCCACATTCATACTAGTCAATTTTGGTCCACATTTTTGTTCTAATTAACCATGTAAGTCACTTTTCACCATATTAGAGATATTTTGCACCTATAGGAGTCACTTTACACCTTATAACAGTCACTTGCCATCATATATTGGTACAATTAACATGTTAACATTGTGTACATGCAATTAGAAATCCTTTTACATCCTCTTAGTGCCACATTCATACAAGTCAATTTTGGTCCACATTTTGGTTCTAATTAACCATGTTAGTCACTTTTCACCATATTAGGGTCACTTTGCACCCTATATGAGTCACATTCCACCATATATTTGTACAATTAACTTGTTAACATCATATACATCCGATTTGACATCCTTTTACCACTTATTAATTCCATTTTCATACAGGTCAATTTTGTTCCACATTTTGGTTCTAATCAACCATGTAAGTCACTTTTCACCATATTAGAGTCACTTTGCACCCTATAAGAGTCACTTGCCACAATATATTGATACAATTAACATGTTAACATCATGTACATGCAATTAAACATCCTTTAACCACCTCATGGTACCCCTTTCTTACTAGTCAATTTTGGGCCACATTTTGGCTCTAATCAAACATGTAAGTGACTTCTCACAATATTAGAGTCACTTTGCACCTTATAAGAGTCACTTGCCATTAAATATCGGTACAATTAACATGTTAACACCATGTACATGCAATTAGAAATCCTTTTACAACCTCTTAGTGCCACATTCATACAAGTCAATTTTGGTCCACATTTTGGTTCAAATTAACCATGTTAGTCACTTTTCACCATATTAGAGTCACTTTGCACCCTATAAGAGTCACTTGCCACAATATATTGATACAATTAACATGTTAACATCATGTACATGCAATCAGACATCCTTTAACCACCTCTTGGTACCCCTTTCCTACAAGTCAATTTTGGGCCACATTCTGGCTCTAATCAATCATGTAAGTTACTTCTCACCATATTAGAGTCACTTTCCACCTTATAAGAGTCACTTGCCATCAAATATTGGTACAATTAACATGTTAACATCATGTACATGCAATTAGAAATCCTTTTACAACTTCTCAGTGCCACATTCCTACAAGTCAATTTTGGTCCGCATTTTGGTTCTAATTAACCATATAAGTCACTTTTCACTATATTATAGTCATTTTGCACCCTATATGAGTCACTTTCCACAACCTATTTGTATAATTAAGATGTTAACATCATATACATCCAATTTGACATACTTTTACCACCTATTAATGCCACTTTCATACAACTTAATTGTGTTCCACATTTTGGCTCTAATCAACCATGTAAGTCACTTTTCACCATATTAGAGTCACTTTGCACCCTATAAGAGTCACTTGCACCATATATACAACAATTAACATGTTAACATCATGTACATGCAATTAGAATTCCTTTTACAACCTCTTAGTGCCACATTCATACAAGTCAATTTTGGTCCACATTTTGGTTCTAATTAACCATGTAAGTCACTTTTCACCATATTATAGACATTTTGCACCTATATGAGTCACTTTGCACCTTATAACAGTCACTTGCCATCATATATTGGTACAATTAACATGTTAACATCGTGTACATGCAATTAGAAATCATTTTACCTCCTCTTAGTGCCACATTCATACAAGTCAATTTTGGTCTACATTTTGGTTCTAATTAACCATGTTAGTCACTTTTCACCATATTAGAGTCAATTTGCACCCTATATGAGTCACTTTCCACCATATATTTGTACAATTAACATGTTAACATCATATACATCCGATTTGACATCCTTTTACCAACTCTTAATTCCACTTTCATACAGGTCAATTTTGTTCCACATTTTGGTTCTAATCAACCATGTAAGTCACTTTTCACCACATTAGAGTCACTTTGCACCCTATAAGAGTCACTTGCCACCATATATTGATACAATTAACATGTTAACATCATGTACATGCAATTAGACATCCTTTAACCACCTCATGGTACCCCTTTCTTACTAGTCAATTTTGGGCCACATTTTGGCTCTAATAAAACATGTAAGTGACTTCTCACAATATTAGAGTCACTTTGCACCTTATAAGAGTCACTTGCCATCAAATATTGGTACAATTAACATGTTAACATCATGTACATGCAATTCGAAATCCTTTTACAACTTCTTAGTGCCACATTCCTACAAGTCAATTTTGGTCCACATTTTGGTTCTAATTAACCATATAAGTCACTTTTCACTATATTATAGTCATTTTGCACCCTATATGAGTCACTTTCCACAACCTATTTGTATAATTAACATGTTAACATCATATACATCCAATTTGACATACTTTTACCAACTATTAATGCCACTTTCATACAAGTTAATTTTGTTCCATATTTTGGCTCTAATTAACCATGTAAGTCACTTTTCACCATATTAGAGTCACTTTGCACCCTATAAGAGTCACTTGCACCATATATACAACAATTAACATGTTAACATCATGTACATGCAATTAGAAATCGTTTTACAACCTCTTAGTGCCATATTCATATAAATCAATTTTGGTCCACATTTTAGTTCTAATTAACCATGTAAGTCACTTTTCACCATATTAGAGTCATTTTGCACCTTATATGAGTCACTTTGCACCTTATATCAGTCACTTGCCATCATATATTGGTACATTTAACATGTTAACATCTTGTACATGCAATTAGAAATAGTTTTACCTCCTCTTAGTGCCACATTCATACAAGGTAATTTTGGTCCACATTTTGGTTTTAATTAACCATGTTAGTCACTTTTCACCATATTAGGGTCACTTTGCACCCTATATGAGTCACTTTCCACAACCTATTTGTATAATTAACATGTTAACATCATATACATCCAATTTGACATACTTTTACCAGCTATTAATGCCACTTTCATACAAGTTAATTTTGTTCCACATTTTGGCTCTAATCAACCATGTAAGTCACTTTTCACCATATTAGAGTCACTTTGCACCCTATAAGAGTCACTTGCACCATATATACAACAATTAACATGTTGAGATCATGTACATACAATTAGAAATCCTTTTACAACCTCCTAGTGCCACATTCATACTAGTCAATTTTGGTCCACATTTTGGTTCTAATTAACCATGTAAGTCACTTTTCACCATAATAGAGACATTTTGCACCTATATAAGTCACTTTCCACCTTATAAGAGTCACTTGCCATCAATTATTGGTACAATTAACATGTTAACATCATGTACATGCAATTAGAAATCCTTTTACAACTTCTTAGTGCCACATTCCTACAAGTCAATTTTGGTCCGCATTTTGGTTCTAATTAACCATATAAGTCACTTTTCACTATATTATAGTCATTTTGCACCCTATATGAGTCACTTTCCACAACCTATTTGTATAATTAAGATGTTAACATCATATACATCCAATCTGACATACTTTTACCACCTATTAATGCCATTTTCATACAACTTAATTTTGTTCCACATTTTGGCTCTAATCAACCATATAAGTCACTTTTCACCATATTAGAGTCATTTTGCACCCGATATGAGTCAATTTGCATCTTATAATAGTCACTTGCCATCATATATTGGTACAATTAACATGTTAACATCGTGTACATGCAATTAGAAATAGTTTTACCTCCTCTTAGTGCCACATTCATACAAGTTAATTTTGGTCCACATTTTCGTTCTAATTAACCATGTTAGTCACTTTTCACCATATTAGAGTCACTTTGCACCCTATATGAGTCACTTTCCACCATATATTTGTACAATTAACATGTTAACATCAAATACATCCGATTTGACATCCTTTTACCACATCTTAATTCCACTTTCATACAGTTCAATTTTGTTCCAGATTTTGGTTCTAATCAACCTTGTAAGTCACTTTTCACCATATTAGAGTCACTTTGCTCCCTATAAGAGTCACTTGCCACCATATATTGATACAATTAACATGTCAACTTCAAGTACATGCAATTAGATATCCTTTAACCACCTCATGGTACCCCTTTCTTACTAGTCAATTTTGGGCCACATTTTGGCTCTAATCAAACATGTAAGTGACTTCTCACAATATTAGAGTCACTTTGCACCTTATAAGAGTCACTTGCCATTAAATATCGGTACAATTAACATGTTAACACCATGTACATTCAATTAGAAATCCTTTTACAACCTCTTAGTGCCGCATTCATACAAGTCAATTTTGGTCCACATTTTGGTTCTAATTAACCATGGAAGTCACTTTTCACTATATTAGAGTCATTTTGCACCCTATATGAGTCACTTTCCACAACCTATTTGTATAATTAACATGTTAACATCGTATACATCCAATTTGACATCGTTTTACCACATCTTAGTTCCACTTTCATACAGGTCAATTTTGTTCCACATTTCGGTTCTAATCAACCATGTAAGTCACTTTTCACCATATTAGAGTCACTTTGCACCCTAGAAGAGTCACTTGCACCATATATACAACAATTAACATATTAACATCATGTACATGCAATTAGAAATCCTTTTACAACCTCTTAGTGCCACATTCATACAAGTCAATTTTGGTCCACATTTTGGTTCCAATTAACCATGTAAGTCACTTTTCACCATATTAGAGTAATTTTGCACCCTATATGAGTCACTTTGCACCTTATAACAGTCACTTGCCATCATATATTGGTACAATTAACATGTAACACCCCCAGATCCGGGGTCGGGGATCCGGGTCGTCACGGTCTTTCTTTCCACAATAACACTTCACTTAATTAATAATAAACAACCTTATGATGTGACCCCACACTAACACACACCACAACCCGTTATAGTCTCAGAGATGAAATTCAAATAAGTACAAGTCTTTGAATCCACAATTTAAAAGTTATTACAACCCAAAACGATTACTTGATAAATTTACAGTTAATTGCCATTATCTGCCACAAGTTATAATTATACATAATTGATTCTCAAAAGTAGATGGTCTGATCTACAATAGATCTACCTCTGCAGCTATAGCAGCTACGACATTATCGGGAAGATGAGGGACGCTTCCCACGCGCTTGCGCTGGGTCTGCTGGAGTCTGGCCATCCTTCCTAACTGTTGTTGTGTGATGAAGAAATAAAGCAAGAGTGAGCCTTACAGCTCGCAAGATAATACATAGTGATAACAATAATATAAGTATCTAAATGGATACTTACTAGAATCTTTATCGTGAGTAAGGTAATTACTTACTGGATATAAGTTTTAAAACAAGGGATGAAGTTACCAAATACTTCACTATACTTATATCATTTATAAAGCTACTTGAACTACCACTGTTCAAAGTATAATAAAATTCACGAGGTCATCCCATAGATGAGACCACAAATAAAACTTAAAAATATTTGATCTTTGAAATATTTTGAAAAGAGATGAAGTTACGAGATACTTCATTCAATGGATACACCAATAAAAATGTTTGACCCTGTCAATGCATCGGCAACCACCCATTAGTAGCCTTTCAATCGAAATGCTACGGGTAGTGTTGCAGAATTATCCAAATGGATGATGAACTCATTACGGGAGTTTACCGCGCCAGGAAGACCACTTACGATGATCAGTCGTAGTAGTACAACCCCACCATTTTCTACAGGTAGAGGAGAACCTGTCGGATTTACTTGTCAACCGAACACTGAACTCCTAAGGAATGGACCGCCTTAGCGGAACTTCCAGGCCATTTGGGCCAATATAATAAGGCTGGGCCGGCGCTACTCGACCACTTACGCCACTCCTAGTTCAGATGAAATCCATGACTCTGAAACGTAAAGCTCGTTTCCCCCTTTCCCCAAGTAGAAACTTGTTGATACGGCTCCACCAAGAAGTCGTATCTAGTTGGAAAGGAAAACTCACCGATATTTCCCAGGCGATGCCTGTTAATGGATTAACTTGTTCCAAGAATTTTACTTCCCGAATATTGGGTAAGTAATCAAAAACTCTTTTACCAAGACAGCAACCTTGTTGCGAATATAACACACACCACCGAGCCGGATCCCCCATGTTTTGAGCGAGTATTTAAATCCCCTTTTTAAAAGGAAGATCTTAAATATAAAAATAGTTTTGGGATCCGCTCTAACTTTTGAAAATCATTTTAAAGACTCGAAAACACTTTAAAGAGTGTTTGGAGTAAAACTGATTTAATGAAGTAAATCAGTCCCCAGAATATTTAGAAAATGACTGAATATTAATATTTAAATAATATTCCCATCAAGAATAATCTTTATAAAAATAATTGAAGTAGAAGTATTAAAACTTATACTTGAAACGAGTACTAAATAATCAAAGATATACTTATATGAAAGTATTATCTTTAGTTGAATAATCGAAAATAAGTTTGATTATTGACACCTTATTCTTTAATAAAATAAAGAATATACCTCAGCAAATACTCGGAGTCATAGATCCTCAAATGAATATTCAAATAATATTCAATAAATAAAATAAGCTGAGTAATAAGCCCTCAAATGAATATTCGAAATAATATTCATTAAATAATAAGCCGAGTCATAATACCTCGAATGAATATTATAAATAATATTCATTAAATAAAATAAAGGAGTCATACATCCTCAAATGAATATCCAAGTAATATTCAATAAATAATATAAAGGAGTCATAAGTCCTCGAATGAATATTCAAGATAATATTCATTAATAAAATAAAGTTATCGAATAAATCTTATTCGATTAATAGTTTGGAAACTATAACCATATATATATATATATCCATATCCATATATACAAAATTACTCGGGATCCTCGACTCCCGGTTTTAGAAAATATTTTCACCTTTGGGTCCCTATACTAAGGGTATATGCAAGTTACCGCTATCCTCTAGCATAGGTATTATCAACTGAACCAACAGATATATATTCCAAGAATATGAAACAGGCATGCATATATACCATATCACATGCTACAATATATCGCATCATTTGCTAATTATCCAACATGCATCTATCGCAAGATAATGCAAATACATATATTCATCACAACAACAGTATAACGGATAGAATACTTGCCTGAGCGACTTGGGGGTGAGAAAGGATCGGGACGAGTCTGATAACCTATAAACAACAAGTAAGTTGGAATTAAACCAAAATCACTTGTAAATCTATACTTTAACTAACTTAGACTCTAACGCTTGTTTTGCGCTCACTGATTTGCTTAAGTCACTCGGGTACCCTCGGCTCCACCATTTTTAATAATTTAACCTTTACGAGTTTTAAAGCGATTCCTTCGCGAGTGTCTTACCAACTGCCTAACACACTTACTATAAATGTTTCATACATTAATTAACCCTTTTGGTCTTTAACCTATGTTTCAAAGTAAGGCGAGGGAAAAAGTTTCGTTCGCGAAACGCCGTTACTTGAAACGGTCGTTTCTCCTAAACCGTGCATCGGAATCGAACGAACTACATATCAAAACGAAGCTCGTAACATGAGCTGTCTAAACATGGCAGTGGTCATACTCTAGCAGGGGGTTATCGGGTCCTAATGCTATGCACAAAAACAGTCCAAAGAAAATCGGACGTTACGACGGCTATGTTTACGCGATTTCCCAATTTTAAACCATACAAAACCAACCACAAACCAACCTCAAATCCAACATACAACCAACATCCATCCTTATCACATCATAACAACCCCAACCAATTCAATTTAATCATTCATACTTATGCCTAAACTTAACTTTAATCATACTTAAGTTCTTTTAATCAAAACCACAACATTTACCATTCCATTTCACTACCACTCCAAATCCCAAACTCTAAATCACAACAACAAGCTACAATATCATCCTACTAATCAAAATCATCTTATAATACATAGGAATCTAGGGTTTGGAGATGGTATACCTTCCTTGAAGTGGTGGGAGGAGCTAGGAAGCCTTAAGAAGCTTTGAGAAGTCTTAAGAAAGCTTGGATCTTCAAGAAAAACAAGAAAACTTCAAGTTAAAAAACTTGAAAACACTATTCATAGTCTTCTTCTTTGATTAAATGAAGAAGATTGAGAAGGAATTAATGGCTTAAACTCATGATATAGTCCTAACTAAGCATGAAGATGATTAGGGAATTATCTTACCAATTTAGGAAGCTTGAATCTTGGATTTTGAATTTCTCTTGCCTTTTGAATAGTGAAAAGCCGTGAGCAATGAAGAAGAAAGCCTTGGTTGCTTTTGAGTTTTTGATGAAAATGATTTTACTTGGCTTGGTTGATTGGTTTTTGTGCTTGCTTTAGTCAATTACCTTCTTGCCCTTGGATTTGTGTGGTTACAAAGCCACCACACCTCCTTCCTTCCCATGTCATGCTTATGTCATCCTCATGATGTCATCCTCACTTCCTTGTCCTCTTTCTATTGGTTGGATGACATCATTCCCACTAATCCCTTTGATTAACTTCCTAATCGTTTGCCTAATGACCGCCGATCTGTTATACGGTTCGCTTAACTTTCGTTTTCGTTTATCGTTTGAGGGATCATACCCGGTATCTTATTACTTAGGTTCCCTCAACCTTTCTCAATATATTATATTCCTTTTATGATCCTCTCCTATAATCCTTTAATTTAAATCCTTTTTATCCTGTTACCTTATACTCAATTCTCTCCGTATCTTGTGGATTTCCGGGAAAAAAATCAAAGTGTTCGGAATTGGATTCTAACGATCTTTACATACACTTATATACCACATAGAGTACTAATAATATCCCATAAGATCAATAACAGAACCCCTACATAGCGTGGCATGAACAGTTTTCTCATTCAGCAAAAACACTATTCATAAGGGTTTCAGAAATTTCCAAAAATTGGGGTTATTACAGTCTCCCCTCCTTAAAAGGATTCCGTCCCGGAATCAGATAGAAATAAATAGGGATACTTTCTTAGTATTGCACTTTCTAACTCTCAAGTCAATTTTCCCACATTGTGGTCCTGCCACCAAACTCTGCCTAGTTTGATAATCCTTCCCCTAAGCACTTGTTCCTTTTCACTCTATAACCCTTCCTGGTTGCTCCATATAGGTTACGTCGGGTTGCATATCTATGCGCTCATATGCCTCTATTTATCTGGCATCTGAATTACACTTCCTTAACATTGATACGTGAAACACGTTACGACCTGCTACATGTTCGGGGTTAGGGCTAGCTCATATGCTAACTTCCCAAACGTCTCAATATATCCAAGGGTCCAACAAATTGTAGACTTAGCTTTCCTTCTTTCCGAATCTCATCAATCCTTTCCAAGGGATACCTATAACATTACTAGGTCCCCTATTTCATACCCTTTATCCTTTCGTGTCAAATCAACATACTTATCATGTCCATCTTGGGCTACTACCAGCCGTCCTCTGATTAGATCTATCATATCCTTGGTCCTTTGGACTACTGCGGGTCCGAGCATCTTGCGCTCTACAACTCCATCCTAACATAAGGGAGATCGACATTGTCTTCCCTCAAGGATCTCATAAGGCGATACCTCAATACTGACATAGGATCTATTATCGTAAGATAACTTAATCCGCGTTAAATGATCATTCCAAATTCTTTCAAGTCTATTGCACAGACTCTCATTATTGCTTTTAGCATTAGAGCTTCTGCTTCTCAATACCCATTCTTTTTCCCAGTTCGTAGTCGCTACTATCTTCCGTTCCTAATATTATACTGGTTATACTTTTGCTCGTTAGCGTTCTATAACCTTTTAATAACCACGTCAACCTTAGTATCACGAATGTGTTCCCATTCCGCATACTACCACCACTTTATTAGTTATTTTTCAGTTGCTTCTATTTTCCAAAATTTGATTAATCATATAGAAGTAAAGGAATTTGTTGAGAGATCACTATGATCATGAACACTTGTTATATCGCATAGTTAGTACAGAAGGTGGCCAGCCTTTAGTACTTGACAAGCAATTAAACAATAGCTGGTATCCTACTCGGCTTCTATCACACAGATAGATAGTCATTCGGCAATACCTCCCCTTCTGGAAGGGTTGTTATTCTCAGCTTACATGAAATGAAAAGAAGAGAAAAGAACGAA
Source organism: Apium graveolens (assembly GCF_009905375.1). Taxonomy (NCBI): domain Eukaryota; kingdom Viridiplantae; phylum Streptophyta; class Magnoliopsida; order Apiales; family Apiaceae; genus Apium; species Apium graveolens. The sequence continues at coordinate 247,162,733 of NC_133653.1, read as the reverse complement.
CTGAAGAGAATTGTATATATTTGAAAAAATATACTGCCACAAAATATCTGGATTGGAACCTACCTCTGAACTATAGAGGTTTGTCATAGGAGAACAAAACATATATGTATTTATATCAACATCAAGTATTATAGCATCGCATTTCACATGCCTAAATATTTTCGCCATTCCGTCCATCATTCTATGGACCCATGCTCTTTCTCGAGCTTATACACAATCACCTTTGAAACTCCCTCGACATTGAAAATCGAATTTGGGATCTCATTCTATATATCACCGTTACTAGGATTCTATGCTCGCACCGCAACCTTCCTCGTATAATAATACGACTCTCTATTGATAAGAAAGAATAATTATTCACTAGGTAGATACTCTACTTAATTAATCTATCAATGATAACTTATACACTACCACGACCCGATTAGGGGTACTCAATCTCAACACCCATTCCAATACAACTCTCACGGTTGTAATCAGCTCAATACTCGCAGAATCATTGCTGCCTTACTATGGTCCACCACTGACCTACTGTAGTCATTCATTTTCCTTGAAGTCTTAATAGCTAACCATACGGAGTCCATACATATCGTATCGAATTCTTCTAAGGAGGTAACATAATCACCAATCACAATTCATGAAGAACACTCCAAACTTTGACGTACTTTCATGACATGAAGCAGATAAAAGTGCAGAAGAGTTTCAATCAAAGCAACGATAGCAGGTTAATACCATTCTTAATCATACGCCCTAAATAGAAGAATTAACTCAAGGGTTCATCTAGTCCTTTTGAAACATGGTCCTGGATTATTCTCAAGATAGGACCTTCTAAGATAGATAGCCCGTTCATGGCGATTACACGAATTAAACCTTTACCAACTACTATTACGGTTGGGTATTGCACAGTCATCAGAAGGAATGTCAATCTTCCAAACCATAATATAACCTTCACAGTTTTAACCATCATCACTGTATTCTTTTGGCACAAGCGCCTATAATTATCCTCTTACCTTTAAAGTGTCGGCCACCTCTTTAGCCTTTCCTGATAGTAAAATTTCCTTACAGTCAATGTCATTTTAACCACCTCCAAATATATTTTCTACCTTATTTCAATCACAGCTTATGTGAAGATGTTTTCCTTAAATCTGATGAGTAAAAAAAAAAATCACCATTTTTCCATAAGTTATTGCCTCAGTCTTTAGAGGTTAATCACTGTCATGACTGACGCTCAATCATAATTAGAACATCTTTTATCTTAAGTCCTAATTGCCCTGAACAATTTCGACCATTACTGGTTCGATCCATACTTCTCGTGGTTTAGCACGTGCCTCACTTGGCAACATTATAATTACGTCATATTTCCTTTATCAACATTTCTATTCTTGAGAATTTTGAATATTACCTTTTTCCTTGTAAAACCTCTAAGGTTATCCTTCAATCGTTCCTCCTGTATTCCCTAGATACAGGGCATATCACAATACCATTTACTAATACTAGAACCATTGTCTATATTCTTCTGAAAAATTTCTCCACTGATTCTTAAAGGTTGTTGTTACCTTAACCCTTTCCCAATCATACTGTCAAAACTCATACTGTCCCTATTAAGGGTGACATGCCAACCTTTATGCAGTCCCCTAGGATTCATTTTAAGTTACCAATGTTCTATCCTTAATTCCACCTTTAAAAGGTACCTGCGTCCTTCCATGGATAAATCAAGTCATATATCCTTGATAGATTATCTTATTCATCATTCCCACCTCGATAGTCTATACCTAACTTCATAATAGCATCCTTATTCAATATTGAGGTCAATCCATATGGCCTCCAAAAGATAACAATGGTCATCCGCTTTTCTTTCCTGATTTGGTAATGATAACATGGATGTTCTGGAAGATATTGGTCATGTTCAACGTGAACTTCTTCTTAATAATTCCTTATTTACTTTTGTTGTTTATCTCAACAGTCACCTCAATGTTGGGATATCTTTCATACCTGGCGTCTCCCTTTCTGGGTATCATGCCACCGGTCTTACACTTCTCATTCTTGAAGGTCACTTCCTTCATCCAATTTTCCTAGTTTCTTACTTCCTTGCCTCCTCAGTCTATCCGCGTCTCATTGTTTATCCTTCGAACTATCTCAATGTTTCCTCGAATCCTCCCAACTTAAAGGGGATAAAATATACATAACTCTTATGCCTTCAACCATCAATTTTAACTCATGGTGAATCACCCTCATCCTGACGATTACATACTCTTCTATTTCTATTTCTACGAGTCATTAGGGTTTCCTCATGCCCAACTCCCTTATCATTCCTCAAACTCTCTTGCCTTTATATTCCTTTCTCTTATCGTTATTTCATGAACCAACACAACATAAGCATTGATTTCAAACATCCCGTCATTCTGGATTCGTGTCTTCAGAACGAATCTTGATAACTTTACAACTTGGATTCATAATTCATCATACTCGTCTGCCTTTGTTCTGGCTCTAAAGCTTTTACACTATTCCATAACCTTGGGAATTACTTTCCCGAAAATAATTGGCTGAACTTTAATCAGTTTATTATAATCTCTTGCTCCGTGCCTTCCTTGGCCTTTCACCAGCAGGTGGTCTCTCTCTTAGGAGGGTGAGTGATAAAAACAGTCTTCTGTGATTCGTCAATCATTTAGAATCTCAAATGATTCCTATATTTCCTTTAGCCAGGCTCTTGCCTCGACTAGGTCAACTTGTTCCTTGGAACTCTGAGAGCTTAACGACTTAAAGGTTGTTATTCCTAGAAGACTAACAATGAGATTTACAGAAGGGGGGTTGAATGTAAATCTCAAAACTTTTTCAAGTTTTGAGCAGTTTATAAAGTTGTGTGTTCAAGAAGAACAAGTGTGTGAATTGCTTTAAGCTAATACAGACAGATATATATTCAAGCACAAATGTAAAGAACACAACAGACCTTAAAAACTTTTCTGGTGGATTTGTTGTTCCACCAGAGATGGTATATTAGAAAATCTGTGTTCAACAATGTTGATCACAGCTGCATCCTAGTACAAACTAGATGAATTTTCTCTCAAGATATTTCTTAACAGCTCTGGAAAAATCTCTCTAATTACTAGCTTCTTCTTGGTTCATATATATTACCAAGTGTACAAGTGAAAAACAATATAAAATTACAATAGTAAAATAAGTTCTTCACTTGCTTCTTTTCCTGTTCACTCAAGTACTTTGTTGACTATTGCAACTTGTACAAAAGAAGAACGGCTGCTTTTTCTGTTGATCCTGAAATTCGGCTACCACATCTCAGTTTTCTCTGTCAACCCACGTGCCTCTGCTTGTAGGTACAACTACCACTTATCAACGGCTGATTAGCAGAACATCCGTTGAAGCTTTCATCCGTTGATGACTTCATCCGTTGAAGGATGTTATCCGTTGAAGCTTTCATCCGTTGATGCTCTCATCCGTTGAAGGATGTTATCCGTTGAAGCTTTAGAGACATCCGTTGAAGCTTAGCTTCTCATCCGTTGAAGGTCTTTTAAGTCATCCGTTGATACCACTTCATTTATACAAAATTACAAGGCATGAAATATTTACAATTGGCCTTCCTATCTGCATATCATCTAGTATTCAACATGACTCATAGTTTCTCTCAACTTCTAAGAATTACAATTTTAAATACAGAGACTGAAATATGCTACAATACTAGACTTATTTCTAAGTAAAGCTACACCATCAACGGATAGCCAAAGTGGTCTTATCCGTTGAGGCTACAGACACTAAATTTCTACTTAAGTGTTTTGTTAAACATATCATCAAACTAATGCACATATATTCCTAACAATCTCCCCCTATTTATGTCTATAAGAACTGTAGGCATAAATTCAGAGTTAACTTGATGATAACAAAACACTTAACAAATATTTGAATTGAAACTAAGTAGAAATATAAAAAGTGCTGCAAAAGTGTATGTACTAGGAGGTAATTGAAGATTTACAGTATTTCCAAGGGTGCTCCTCTAGCCTGAGCAAAACATCATTTTCTTCTTTGTTCCCTGGTTTTCTTTCCTAGCCCTTTGTCATTTCCCTCAATTGGAGTTGGAGTTTTCTGAAGAATTCAGCTTCATCTTCATCACTGATATCCAACTTAGATTGCATTTCCTTGAGAGTTTCATTGCTGGCAATCTTGAGTTGGTCTTCAAGTCTGAAAAATCTTCTGACTCCTTTGTCA